>NC_047121.1:49667350-49907771 GCF_902500255.1 Thalassophryne amazonica
TGCACACTTTACTGTAGTGTCCCTTTTTCCCACGTGTGGCATATCACATCTTTTGCTGGGCATAGCCATTTTCCATGTGCAGGGGTTTTTCCACACCTGTAGCATTGCTGGCGGTCAGTTTGTGTTTTGGGCTTTGTTGCCAGGTTTTTCTGTTGAAAAGATGTCTTTGGTGTGGGCTGCTTTGGTTTCTTATGCTTTGCCGCCACCGCACCAATTTCACCTTTGGCTTCTCCCTTGAGATCTGTTTGCTGTCTTTTGACCACTTCCGACTGCCGTGCCATGTTTAGTGCCTTCTCCAAGGTCAAATCTCTGTCCAGCTGCATCCTCTCTGCTAGACTTGTGTCTCTGAGTCCTACAACAAGGCGGTCTCTTATCGACTCGTCGAGGAGTGCACCATAGCCACAGTTTTCAGCTAAGCTATACAAAGCAGTGATGAAGGAGTCCACTGTTTCATTAGTCTGTTGTACCCGTTGGTTGAATTTTGCCCTCTCGTATATTACATTTTTCCTCGGCACAAAATATGTTGCAAAGGAGTCTTTTACTGCTCCGTATTGTTGTCTCTGTGCGTCGGTTAAAGCTTGGCCCGGCAATATATCGTCCGCTTCGTCCCCCATGCAGTAGATCAATGTGTTTACCTGGTTAGCTTCAGAGCTAAGATGCAGGTCGCTGGCTAGTCTGAATCTTTCAAACCTTCTAACCTATTTCTCCCAGTCCTGGGGTTTAGAGAAGTGGAATGCTTCAGGAGGTTGAATTGTGAACGTTGCACTTGGAGGTGGGTTAGCAGAGTTAGCTGCAAGCTGGGGAGTCTCTGTAATAGCCACGTTAGCATTAGCACTGTCCGTCTTTTTTTTTTTTTTTTTTGACGAGTCTCAGGGAAAAAAATGCTCTCCTGTTGCCTTTCCTCTGCTTCTTACCACTATCGCACTTCTGACACCATGTCGTGCTTCTTCAAGAATAGTGCCAACAGATGAGACTTTCAGTGAACATCCATTTTTATTATCCTTCAGCCTTCTAGCACCACACCCGAACCACACGTAACCTCCTTCCAGCCACCCCTCCTATCTCCAAAACTTCCTGTTAATGTCTGAAACGTCTTCAAAATAAAAGCATAAGAATAATCTTCAATTCTACCACACTCTCTAAACACAATTATGACAGAGTTTTTTGAGAAAGAGCGAGGAGCAGCAAGCAGCTGAGTTTTTTTTTTTTCCGTGCGCACGCGAGCGAGTTCGTCTGTGGAAAATTTTTATTAATTAACTACACAGATGTATAATAAAACAAATGGTGACTGGTTTATAAACACAATTATGACAGTTTTTTTTTTTGGGGGGGGGGGGGGAGCAAGCAACAATACCACAGCAGAGTTTCTTTTTTTATTATTATTATTGTTTACATGCGCGTGCGTGAACGGGACAGTTGGTCCTCAAACTGCGCCTGCAGAGGTGGAAGGATGGTCATCATCCAGACGCAGCTCCTGAAGCAAATAATGATACTGATAATGAGCTTTCCACAACAACTCACTCCTGTGATCAGCATCCGTCATGTTAACTCAACTGACAACCGGAGCCGGCAAGTGGAATGGAAGCTCCTCCTATTTGATGACACACCGGAGCGAATTTTCGCAGCAAAAGCAGAGCGACACACCGGGTGAAGGAGGTGCGTCCGTCGCCACGCGACCCCCGCAAATTTGTTGCGTCTGATCGCGTTGTGAACGTGTTTTGGTTGTTTTAAATAGATGAAAATCATCATCTATTTTTGGCATTCCCGCTCCTGCCTGCTCCCGTTCATTTTTATTCCCGTCCCATCCCAATCACGTGATTGATAACATTTTGACTCCCATCCCGCGGGAATCATGTGACCCACGGGAATTCCCGAAAAATGTCATCCTCTAATCTAAACCACAGTTGTAGCAATTTGTACTGTAAAAAGGAGGCAGTGAAAACTGAGACAAGCTGAAAACAATTTACACAAAGATTTTGGATTTAGTTATTTGCAAAAACCAATACAAAACTACTGAACGGTGGAAGATGAGAGATGGTGTTTACTTTGTCTGCAGGATGACAAGATCAGGGAGACGAAGGATGACATTTGGATACATCCCTCAAGTTCCCAAGTGTCCTCCCCCCATCAATCAGATGTGGAGATGGCTTCATTGTCTAACAAAGTTGGAAGTGCACTCACTATGAGTTTCATGCTCTGTATTTTCTGTCACATAAGTTGCAGGAATTTGAGCTCGGACCAGAAAGAAACACTGCAAATATGCAGCACATACAGATACATGGACTGTTCATATGTAGAAATAGCTTGAGTGAATGGAGCTGTACAGCTTCAAATATTACATATACATAAATACATGCAGAAAGAGAACACATGATTAAGACAGAAGTAAGTTTTTTTAGCAGAGATGCACAACAGCATGTACTTTGATGCCATTTCTTCTGGTTATGTTCTGATGCTCCTAATTTTACAACCAACACTGAAGTCAAAGAAGAATGAGTGAGGAATCAGAGGAAACGTGCACCTAATTGTTCTTTTTGTTTCTCTGGCTAGGTTGCTGAATCTGGTTGTCAAGAAGAACCTGACATCCAAGAATCAGAGCAAATCAAGAAGAACAGTGTTAAACAGCAGAAGATCTGCCCACCAACACATAAGTAGAGTTCTGAAGAAGAAACCTGCTAGATTTTGGATGCAGTGGTGACATCACGTGTAGTGCTGCATATGTGTGCACACACGATGGGTGTAATAGATGCCAGACTTGGTCCTAGTGTTCACTGGAAACACCCCTCCTTTCTCTTGTGACCTCTTTTTAAACATGGCTCCTGTATTCTTCACCATCTTATTCATTTGACCTTTGACTTTTTTTCCTCCTCGTCTCCTCTTTACCCGTCTCACTGTTTCTCTTTCTGCCTCCTCAGGTAAGGATGAGATCGTCACAGAGCTGCAGGAGCAATGCTCCAAGGTTTATGACTTTCACGGTGACCCAGAAACGTACTTCCTCGATTGTCAGATGAAGGAGATGATGCTGAATCAACTGTCTTCCTACATCACAGACAAAAGGACCATCATCTCAGAGTGTCTATACCCAGAGATTGTGAGCATGGTCAGTACAGCCGAGGATTATAAATTTACTGGTTGTTCGATGAAGCTTCTGCTCCTCTGCAGATTGTATTCTAAGACTGAGGATCACCTCAAAATCAATTAGAAACCAAACATGACTGTTGTTGTATATTCATGTCAGTTGAATATTGAAAAAATAACTTTGACCTTTTTTTCTCACAGTGTGCTGCACATGTTCAGGGCGTTGAGTCCATCCTCTAATCCTCCTGCTGCAGAGTTTCTTTTACAAAGTGAAGAACCCAAGCTGGATTCTGCATGGCCACAAATCCAGGTTGGTCACTATAATACAAATTTTAATACTTTCATTTTCTGAAATATATCCATAAAGGTACTACTGAGCAAATGATATGATAAGATCTTTAAAATAGGTCAAATTCAAATGAGGGGGGCCTCGATCCTTCACTGGATTATGCTGTCAAAATTCAAGTTTTTCAGTTTAGAATGTAAATATACACTGACTGGCCACTTCATAAGGTACACCTTATAAGTATCGGGTTGGACTCATTTTTACCTTCAGAACAGTTTAAATACTTTGTGCCACACATTCAACAAATGTACTGTATAGGGGTGGAACAATACATTTGCTTCACAATTTGAAACATAACATGATACATAATGACATCATTGTTCTCACTAATTAGAAAGTAATCTGTGGTGAATGTTTGAACTTTAAAGGAACAAATTACTCTGAAGTACAAATTCTAACCCTTGATGTTGTATTTCATATTTGTATATTATTTTATATGAACATCAGCCACATTGACATGGGTGTTTTTTGATTTCATTCCCAGAATTCATTCCTTTATCTTTGTGTGTTTCTCTTACAGCTGGTCTATGAGTTTTTCCAGATGTTTCTAGAAGCTCCAAGCTTTCAGGTGGAGATTGCCGAAAAATACATCGACAAGCAATTTGTCATGCAGGTAAGAACAGCATATTGTCACATCTTTGGAATATATTTGCATGAAAAATATGCAAGGTTGCATGCCAGTGCACAGATCAAATTTGTGCGTCAAGGTGCCTTTACAGTGAGGAAAATAAGTATTTGAACACCCTGCGATTTTGCAAGTTCTCCCACTTAGAAATCATGGAGTGGTCTGAAATTTTCATCTTAGGTGCATGTCCACTGTGAGAGACATAATCTAAAAATATCTGGAAATGACAATGTATGATTTTTTTTTATAATTTATTTGTATGTTACTGCTGCAAATAAGTATTTCAACACCTGTGAAAATCAATGTTAATATTTGGTACAGTAGCCTTTGTTTTCAATTACAGAGGTCAAACGTTTCCTGTAGTTTTTCACCAGATTTGCACACACTGCAGCAGGGATTTTGGTCCACTCCTCCATACAGATCTTCTCTAGATCTTTCAGGTTTGGAGTTTCAGCTCCCTCCAAAGATTTTCTATTGAGTTCAGGTCTGTAGACTGGCCAGGCCACTCCAGGACCTTGAAATGCTTCTTACGGAGCTCCTCCTTAGTTGCCCTGGCTGTGTGTTTGGGGTCATTGTCATGCTGGAAGACCCAGCCATGGCCCATCTTCAATGCTCTTACTGAGGGAAGGAGGTTATTTGCCAAAATCTCACAATACATGATCCCATCCATCCTCCCTTCAATACGGTGCAGTCATCCTGTCCCCTTTGCAGAAGAGCACCCCCAGAGGTCAGGTCATTGACCAGGTCCTCCTGTGTAGTTCTGAGCTTTCTCAGAATCATCCTTACCCCACAAAGTGAGATCTTGCATGGAATCCCAGACCGAGGGAGATTGACAGTCATCTTGTGTTTCTTCCACTTTCTAATAAATAATTATAACAGTTGTCTTCTACCAAGCTGCTTGCCTGTTGTCCTGTAGTCTATCCCAGCCTTGTGCAGATCTACAGTTTTGACCCTGGTGTCATTAGACTCTTTGGTCTTGGCTATGGTGGACAGGTTGGAGTGTGATTGATTGAGTGTGTGAACAGGTGTCTTTTATACAGGTAACAAGTTCAAACAGGTGCAATTAATACAGGTAAAGAATGCAGAATAAGAGGGCTTCTTAAAGAAAAATTAACAGGTCTGTGTGAACAACCCCAGGTTTCTTTTCAGCACTGTAGCCAGGCTGACAAAGAGTCAGAGCTCTATTGAGCCAAGTATTCCTTTAACTTTAACTAGTAATGACTTCTTCGCTAATAAAATTTTAACTATTAGAGAAAAAATTACTCATAACCATCCCAAAGACATATTGTTACCTTTGGCTGCTTTCAGTAATGCTGGTATTTGGTTAGACTCTTTCTCTCCGATTGTTCTGAGTTATTTTCATTAGTTACTTCCTCCAAACCATCAACATGTCTATTAGACCCCATTCCTACCAGGCTGCTCAAGGAAGCCCTACCATTAATTAATGCTTCGGTCTTAAATACGATCAATCTATCTTTATTAGTTGGCTATGTACCACAGGCTTTTAAGGTGGCAGTAATTAAACCATTACTTAAAAAGCCATCACTTGACCCAGCTATCTTAGCTAATTATAGGCCAATCTCCAACCTTCCTTTTCTCTCAAAAATTCTTGAAAGGGTAGTTGTAAAACACCGAACTGATCATCTGCAGAGGAATGGTCTATTTGAAGAGTTTCAGTCAGGTTTCAGAATTCATCATAGTACAGAAACAGCATTAGTGAAGGTTACAAATGATCTTCTTATGGCCTCAGACAGTGGACTCATCTCTGTGCTCGTCCTGTTAGACCTCAGTGCAGCTTTTGATACTGTTGACCATAAAATTTTACTACAGAGATTAGAGCATGCCATAGGTATTAAAGGCACTGCATTGTAGTGGTATGAATCATATTTATTTAATAGAATACAATTTGTTCATGTAAATGGGGAGTCTTCTTCACGGACTAAGGTTAATTATGGAGTTCCATAAGGTTCTGTGCTAGGACCAATTTTATTCACTTTATACATGCTTCCCTTAGGCAGTATTATTAGAAAGCATTGCTTAAATTTTCATTGTTACGCAGATGATACCCAGCTTTATCTATCCATGAAGCCAGAGGACACACACCAATTAGTTAAACTGCAGGAATGTCTTTCAGACATAAAGACATGGATGACCTCTAATTTCCTGCTTTTAAATTCAGACAAAACTGAAGTTATTGTACTTGGCCCCACAAATCTTAGAAACATGTTGTCTAACCAGATCCTTACTCTGGATGGCATTACCCTGACCTCCAGTAATACTGTGAGAAATCTTGGAGTCATTTTTGATCAGGATATGTCCTTCAATGCGCATATTAAGCAAATATGTAGGACTGCGTTTTTGCATTTGCGCAATATCTCTAAAATTAGAAAGGTCTTGTCTCAGAGTGATGCTGAAAAGCTAATTCATGCATTTATTTCTTCTAGGCTGGACTATTGTAATTCATTATTATCAGGTTGTCCTAAAAGTTCCCTGAAAAGCCTTCAGTTAATTCAAAATGCTGCAGCTAGAGTACTGACAGGGACTAGAAGGAGAGAGCATATCTCACCCATATTGGCTTCTCTTCATTGGCTCCCTGTTAATTCCAGAATAGAATTTAAAATTCTTTTTCTTACTTATAAGGTTTTGAATAATCAGGTCCCATCTTATCTTAGGGACCTCATAGTACCATATCACCCCAACAGAGCGCTTCGCTCTCAGACTACAGGCTTACTTGTTAACACAGACTGGTGGTTGGCTCTCACTGCGGTATTGTATCACTTCCTGTTCCGGAGCACAGTGGTGTTTTGCTGTATCTGTTAGCTGTTTAATCTGCGCAGTTAGATTGATCTAGTTATCTAGATAACGATTTGTTTCCCAGTGTAATCTTCACGTGCCTTAACTAAAGCACTCCTTCTGCTGAATCACCTCTAAATTATTTACACATTATTCACTTTGCGTGTTTTTAGGAATCCGCTAGCTTAGCGCAGCTACTAGCTCTTAGCCGATTTAGCATGGCGGCTTCTCCTGTCTCCCCCCTGCACTTTTCTGCTCTGGGTGTGAAATGTTTAGTTATTCCTCGGCCTCCTTTAGCAGTAACGGTACTTGTAATAAGTGTAGCTTATTCATAGCTTTGGAGGCCAGGCTGGGCGAATTGGAGACTCGGCTCCGCACCGTGGAAAATTCTACAGCTAGCCAGGCCCCTGTAGTCGGTGCGGACCAAGGTAGCTTAGCCGCCGTTAGTTCCCCTCTGGCAGATCCCGAGCAGCCGGGAAAGCAGGTCGACTGGGTGACTGTGAGGAGGAAGCGTAGTTCTAAACAGAAGCCCCGTGTACACCGCCAACCCGTTCACATTTCTAACCGTTTTTCCCCACTCGACGACACACCCGCCGAGGAACAAACTCTGGTTATTGGTGACTCTGTTTTGAGAAATGTGAAGTTAGCGACACCAGCAACCATAGTCAATTGTCTTCCGTGGGCTAGAGCAGGCGACATTGAAGGAAATTTGAAACTGCTGGCTAAGGCTAAGCGTAAATTTGGTAAGATTGTAATTCAAGTCGGCAGTAATGACACCCGGTTACGCCAATCGGAGGTCACTAAAATTAACATTGAATCGGTGTGTAACTTTGCAAAAACAATGTCGGACTCTGTAGTTTTCTCTGGGCCCCTCCCCAATCGGACCGGGAGTGACATGTTTAGCCGCATGTTCTCCTTGAATTGCTGGCTGTCTGAGTGGTGTCCAAAAAATGAGGTGGGCTTCATAGATAATTGGCAAAGCTTCTGGGGAAAACCTGGTCTTGTTAGGAGAGACGGCATCCATCCCACTTTGGATGGAGCAGCTCTCATTTCTAGAAATCTGGCCAATTTTCTTAAATCCTCCAAACTGTGACTATCCAGGGTTGGGACCAGGAAGCAGAGTTGTAGTCTTACACACCTCTCTGCAGCTTCTCTCCCCCTGCCATCCCCTCATTACCCCATCCCCGTAGAGACGGTGCCTGCTCCCAGACCACCAATAACCAGCAAAAATCTATTTAAGCATAAAAATTCAAAAAGAAAAAATAATATAGCACCTTCAACTGCACCACAGACTAAAACAGTTAAATGTGGTCTATTAAACATTAGGTCTCTCTCTTCTAAGTCCCTGTTGGTAAATGATATAATAATTGATCAACATATTGATTTATTCTGCCTTACAGAAACCTGGTTACAGCAGGATGAATATGTTAGTTTAAATGAGTCAACACCCCCGAGTCACACTAACTGTCAGAATGCTCGTAGCACGGGCCGAGGCGGAGGATTAGCAGCAATCTTCCATTCCAGCTTATTAATTAATCAAAAACCCAGACAGAGCTTTAATTCATTTGAAAGCTTGACTCTTAGTCTTGTCCATCCAAATTGGAAGTCCCAAAAACCAGTTTTATTTGTTATTATCTATCGTCCACCTGGTCGTTACTGTGAGTTTCTCTGTGAATTTTCAGACCTTTTGTCTGACTTAGTGCTTAGCTCAGATAATTATAGTGGGTGATTTTAACATCCACACAGATGCTGAGAATGACAGCCTCAACACTGCATTTAATCTATTATTAGACTCTATTGGCTTTGCTCAAAATGTAAATGAGTCCACCCACCACTTTAATCATATCTTAGATCTTGTTCTGACTTATGGTATGGAAATAGAAGACTTAACAGTATTCCCTGAAAACTCCCTTCTGTCTGATCATTTCTTAATAACATTTACATTTACTCTGATGGACTACCCAGCAGTGGGGAATAAGTTTCATTACACTAGATGTCTTTCAGAAAGCGCTGTAACTAGGTTTAAGGATATGATTCCTTCTTTATGTTCTCTAATGCCATATACCAACACAGTGCAGAGTAGCTACCTAAACTCTGTAAGTGAGATAGAGTATCTCGTCAATAGTTTTACATCCTCATTGAAGACAACTTTGGATGCTGTAGCTCCTCTGAAAAAGAGAGCTTTAAATCAGAAGTGCCTGACTCTGTGGTATAACTCACAAACTCGTAGCTTAAAGCAGATAACCCGTAAGTTGGAGAGGAAATGGCGTCTCACTAATTTAGAAGATCTTCACTTAGCCTGGAAAAAGAGTCTGTTGCTCTATAAAAAAGCCCTCCGTAAAGCTAGGACATCTTTCTACTCATCACTAATTGAAGAAAATAAGAACAACCCCAGGTTTCTTTTCAGCACTGTAGCCAGGCTGACAAAGAGTCAGAGCTCTATTGAGCTGAGTATTCCATTAACTTTAACTAGTAATGACTTCATGACTTTCTTTGCTAACAAAATTTTAATTATTAGAGAAAAAATTACTCATAACCATCCCAAAGACGTATCGTTATCTTTGGTTGCTTTCAGTGATGCCGGTATTTGGTTAGACTCTTTCTCTCCGATTGTTCTGTCTGAGTTATTTTCATTAGTTACTTCATCCAAACCATCAACATGTTTATTAGACCCCATTCCTACCAGGCTGCTCAAGGAAGCCCTACCATTATTTAATGCTTCGATCTTAAATATGATCAATCTATCTTTGTTAGTTGGCTATGTACCACAGGCTTTTAAGGTGGCAGTAATTAAACCATTACTTAAAAAGCCATCACTTGACCCAGCTATCTTAGCTAATTATAGGCCAATCTCCAACCTTCCTTTTCTCTCAAAAATTCTTGAAAGGGTAGTTGTAAAACAGCTAACTGATCATCTGCAGAGGAATGGTCTATTTGAAGAGTTTCAGTCAGGTTTTAGAATTCATCATAGTACAGAAACAGCATTAGTGAAGGTTACAAATGATCTTCTTATGGCCTCGGACAGTGGACTCATCTCTGTGCTTGACCTCAGTGCTGCTTTTGATACTGTTGACCATAAAATTTTATTACAGAGATTAGAGCATGCCATAGGTATTAAAGGCACTGCGCTGCGGTGGTTTGAATCATATTTGTCTAATAGATTACAATTTGTTCATGTAAATGGGGAATCTTCTTCACAGACTAACGTTAATTATGGTGTTCCACAAGGTTCTGTGCTAGGACCAATTTTATTCACTTTATACATGCTTCCCTTAGGCAGTATTGTTAGACGGTATTGCTTAAATTTTCATTGTTACGCAGATGATACCCAGCTTTATCTATCCATGAAGCCAGAGGATACACACCAATTAGCTAAACTGCAGGATTGTCTTACAGACATAAAGACATGGATGACCTCTAATTTCCTGCTTTTAAACTCAGATAAAACTGAAGTTATTGTACTTGGCCCCACAAATCTTAGAAACATGGTGTCTAACCAGATCCTTACTCTGGATGGCATTACCCTGACCTCTAGTAATACTGTGAGAAATCTTGGAGTCATTTTTGATCAGGATATGTCATTCAAAGCGCATATTAAACAAATATGTAGGACTGCTTTTTTGCATTTACGCAATATCTCTAAAATTAGAAAGGTCTTGTCTCAGAGTGATACTGAAAAACTAATTCATGCATTTATTTCCTCCTCACAGTTGACCCCAAGTATCTAAACTCATCTTTTTTCACCACCTCGACTCCTTGTACCTGCACTATTCCACCAGGCTCCCGCTCATTCACACACATGTACTCAGTCTTACTTCTACTGACTTTCATTCGCCTTCTCTCCAGGTCATATCACTACATTTCCAGGTTAGAATCAACCTGCTGTCTACTCTCACTACAGATCACAATGTCACCTGCAAACATCATAATCCATGGAAACTCCTATCTGATCTTATCTAGGATGACCAAACATCCTGTTTTCCCAGGACATGTCCTGGTTTCTCTTGAATGAATGAAAATTGTTTATTTCGAACATTTGATACAACAACAATTACAAGATAGATCAGTAAAGACAACAACAAAAAAGTTCCTACTGTGTACCCAACATGTCCGAAAAGGGGTAGGGTGAAGCATCAACTTATTTATCCCTACCCCTTCTTCCCCACAACCAGTAATACCCTTTGCCACATATACACATAGATTCCTACACACCTAAACCGATATCAATATACACACACATATATATATATATATACATATACACATATATATATATACATACACACATATATATATACATACACACATCAACATACATACACATATACATATATATACACAAACATAAATATACACCTACACATACCTACTTACATACAAAATACTATATATTTACAAGCCGAAGCAAAAAACAAAAACACCCTAACCCTCATTACCCTTCCTCCTCCCTATACCCAGAAAAAAACATATTTTTGTACCGCTGTTTGAACTGGTTCATGCTTGGACATTGCTTGAGCCCCACTCCCAATCTGTTCCACATCCTCACCCCACAGACAGAAATACAGAAACCTTTTAATGTTGTTCGTGCCCACTGATGCTTTAAATTAAATTTCCCCCTCAGACTGTAATCCCCTGATCTGTTAAAAAACATATTTTTAATATTTGCTGGAAGTAAATTGTTTATTGCTTTATACACAATTTGTACTGTTTGAAAATGAACCAAGTCTGTGAATTTTAAGAATTTGGATTGTAAAAATAGTGGATTTGTATGATCTCTATAGCCAGTATTATGAATAATTCTTATAGCTCTTTTCTGCATTACTGATAGTGATTGTGTTGTACCTTTATAAGTATTACCCCATACCTCTGCACAGTACTGTAAATATGGTAAAACCAGTGAGCAGTAAAGAATGCGGAGTGAGTTGTGGTCCAGAATATGTTTCGCTTTGTTTAGAACTGAAATGCTTCTTGACAGTTTACTTTGTATATGTTTTATATGAGTCTTCCAGTTTATCTTATCATCTATTATCACCCCCAGAAACTTATTTTCATGTACCCTTTCAATATCTACCCCCTCGACTTGTAACTGAACCTGTATGTCTGTATTACAATAGCCAAATAACATGTATTTTGTTTTACTTAAGTGTAATGATAATTTGTTTCTGTCAAACCATATTTTCAATGTTCCCATTTCTATACTGATCCTCCTCAGTAACTCCTGCAAATCCCCCCCTGAACAAAAAATGCTTGTGTCATCTGCAAATAATACTAATTTTAATATTTTGGAAACATTGACAATATCATTTATATAAATTAGAAACAGTTTTGGACCAAATACTGACCCCTGTGGGACACCACAAGCATTGTCCAAGCATGATGATGTATATTCCCCCAACTTCACAAACTGTTTTCTGTTACTTAAGTAGCTTCTCACCCAGTGCAACACCAACCCCCTAATCCCATACTGTTCAAGTTTATTGATTAATATGTCATGATTGATTGTATCAAAAGCCTTTTTAAGGTCTATAAATATTCCAACTGAATGTAATTTGTGGTCTATGGCGTTTGTAATCTCCTCAACTGATTCTATTAATGCAAGTGATGTTGAACTATGTGCTCTGAATCCATATTGACTATCAGTAAGTAATTTATGTTTATTTATGAATTTGTCTAATCTATTATTGAATAACTTTTCTAATAATTTGGAAAATTGTGGAAGCAAAGAAACAGGTCTATAATTTGTGAAGTGGTGTCTATCCCCAGTCTTATACAGCGGCACAACCTTAGCTATTTTCATTTGATTGGGAAATTTACCGGTTTGAAATGATAAGTTACAGATGTATGTTAATGGTTCTACAATCCATTCAATGACCTGTTTTACCACCACCATATCAATTTCATTTAAATCGGTAGATGTTTTATATTTACAATTATTCACAATGTCTATAATTTCTTTTCCATCCACTGCTGTGAGGAACATTGAACAGGGATTTCTTTCTATGAGATTATTATCCCAATCCTCAGGTTGGGAATCGGGAATTTTTTCTGCCAAGCTTGGTCCAATATTTACAAAAAAATTATTAAAACCGTTGACTACCTCATCCTTATTTTCCTTCTTGACATTATTATCAATGAAATACTGAGGGTAACTCTGTTTTTTATTACCATTTTTGATAATGCTATTTAATATATCCCATATTCCTTTAATATTGTTTTTGTTATTATATGTTACTATAATATTCCTTCCTACATACCCGTATAATATTAGTTAATCTATTTTTGTATTTCTTATATCTATTTTCTGCCTCTTTAGTCTTTAGTTTTATGAATTCTCTATACAGTGTATTTTTCTTATTACATGCATTTCGTAACCCTTTCGTCATCCATGGTCGAGCTTGGATTTTTGTTTTCTGTAGTCTTGTTTAATTGGACAATTTTTATCATATAATGATGTAAATATTTGTAAAAAAAGTTTCATATGCACTATCAACATCACTTTCACTGTATACCTTTTCCCAGTTTTGCTCCTGTAAATCCTTCTTTAGTGTGTTCATGTTTTCCTCTGTCCGCACTCGCCTGTATTTTATTTTCTCCTCTGGCTGATTCCGCCGATGGTTTCTATTATAAACGATGAAAACTGGTAGATGATCACTAATGTCATTGATTAATAATCCACTCACAGTGTTATTCTCAATATCATTGCTGAATATATTATCAATTAATGTAGCACTATGGGATGTAATTCTGCTTGGCCTGGTGATTTTTGGATATAAACTCATACTGTACATTATACTGATAAATTCATCTGTTATTTTATGCTTATATGGATTGAGCAGATCAATATTTAAGTCACCACAAATGAACACAGTTTTTTGATTAGTTTTTGAGAACATTTTTCCCATACAGTCAGTGAATGTTTCAATACAAGATCCTGGTGCTCTATATATACAGCTGACTAATACATTTTTGCTTTTTTCTTCACATATTTCAATAGTTATACATTCTAATAAGTTATCAATCACAGTTGTCATATTGTCTACTATTTTATAATCCATGTTCTTATCCACATACACAGCCACTCCTCCTCCACTCTTATTCTTTCTGTTTACACAATTAAATTCATATCCATCCAGTTCAAAATCCATTCCTTTACCTTCATTGATCCATGTTTCTGATATAGCAATTATGTTAAATATTTTTTTAAACTGACTTAAATATTCTTTAATGTTGTTAAAGTTTGCATATAGACTTCTGCTGTTGAAATGGATTATTGATAATTTGTTATCCGTTCTAATGATCCGATTAAACTGTTTATCTGTATAATAGCAACAACTGTCATTAATATTTGAGAAGAAATTATTGTCCGGGTCTATATCGTGCTCCAAGTCCAGTACATTGTGGTCTGTGTATTTAAATGTTCTCAGTTCTACTTTTCCATGATCAGCAATCCTTTGAGTTATATCCTTCTTATCTCCAGATGTAGATGAATAGGTAGTAGATGAATAGGTTCCTCTGGTCTGTGTCATGGTGTTGTGATGTGTTTGTGTCCTCATACCTTATTGGTCATATTTGTCCAGATCCTCGATGTTCCTGATTACCATAACCTTCGCTTGTTCTGGTGTTCCATTCAATTTGATAAATGTTTTGCAGTTGGATGTCCATGTCTGTTGAATTTTTCCCTGCTTTTTAAGAAACGAGCTTTCCTGGCGATGTCTGCGTTTCTTTTGGTCAGATGTTCATTGATGAATACGTTTGTTCCTTTAAGTTTCCGTCCCTGTTTTAACAATGCCATTTTATGTTTTCTGTTGACAAACCTCATTATAACTGCTCGCTTGTCTCCATCCTCTCTCCTGGGCAGGGGGTGGCATGCTTCAATGTTATTACAGTCCATTTGAATACCTTTAGATTGCAGGAAGTCAGCCACCTGTTGTTCCACTGAGCTGGCCTCCTGCTCATTGGCCTTCCCTCCGCTGTCTTCTGACACCGCCCGTGCGTAGGATCAAGGTTTAATATGAATTCCTGTAATAATAACGTCGTTCATCCTTGTGTACTGTTCCAACTCCGCAACACGGTTCTCCAGGTACACCAGACGCCGGTCTTTCTCGGCATTCTGGATCCGGAGAGCCTTCACTTCTTCCACCAGCTCCATAATTGTGTGGAGAAAAGATTATGTTGTTTTGCCCCTGTCTTAAAGTAACCCTAATGATGTACTTATTATTATTACACTAATTGCACAAATTTGTTTTTGTAGCCACTAACGACTGGGAGTGAAGCATGCTGGGGTCATTCTGAACTGGGAGTGAAGAGCTGGGGTCATTATGTTTTTGCAAGAGGAAATAACTTTCAGATGCCTGTTGATTAAAGGAATTATGTGCGCCTGGGAGTTTGAGATGGTCACTCACCCTCCCTTCGCGCACACACTAGAAAAGAGGGGGCAGAGCCATGCTCCGATAGAGTCTGCTGCGGGTTACGTGAGAACGCCCAGCCGGTTGACAAGCGCACTCTGCCGAAGGTGTTGGCTCTCCACTTTAAAGGCGTCACGGTAAGAGAGAAAGAGATATTTTATGCGCTACAACCACTTGTGTTTGATGTAACTGCTTTTGTGGGGAATAAATATACGCCTGTTTGTTCTAGCAAAATGCAGTCTGTGTGATCATTTCTGTGTGCTGATCTGACCGAACCTTGTTACAAAACATTTTTGGCGTTGTCGGCAGGATAAGGTGCGTTCAGACTACACACAGAAATGTTTTGTTTTAGAAGGGGAAAAGGAGATGCGGAGGAGGCATCTCAACAGGAAGAAGTGGTCCCTGGGTGGGATGGGATCACTTTTAAGGAAATAGGCCAGCTTCTACGGAGACGCGGGGGACGCCCTGGGCCGTGGACTGGAGCAATTCCCACCGCGACTCCACCAGTTTTATGTGAGATGTTAAAACGGGTGGAGGTTAAAGAGAAAGCTCCATTGGGAGGTATTCAGGAGATGATGTGGATTTGTGCAGAGGCTTGGAAAGAGCGAGTCTTAACTTTAGACACAGTCCGTTCGTCAGAATGTGCTAAGTCACAAAAAGTGACGAAGTTAGAACAACAGGTAAAACAGTTGGAGGGACAGTTAAAGGAATTTGTATGGGGGGAGGAACAACAATGCTCATTTGATATGGCAAAGGAAGCCATACAGCAGGCTGTGTCCTTAGGAAAAATGCAATCAGGACCAGTAGAACTTCAAGTGTCTGCTCTAAATGATTATGCTAATTGGAGCTTATGGCAAAAACAAAACAGGATACGAAAACCTTTAGGGTTCTGGTCGAGGAAACTCCCAGATGAGAGAATGCGTTATACGCCTTTTGAAAAACAGCTCTTAGCATGTTATTGGGCGTTAATTGAAACTGAATCGCAAACGGCAGGACATGAAGTAATGATGAGGACACATATACCAATTTTGGCATGGGTGATGAGTAATCCCACCACTCACCGAATAGGGACAGCTCAGGAGGCTAGTGTAATAAAATGGAAATGGTATCTATCAGAGCGGGTAAAGCCAGGTGAGAAGGGGGTTTCGCTGTTGCATGAAAAAGTAGCTGATGCTCCTGAGAAAGATGAGGTACCTTTTGAAGTTCAACCATTAGAGGAATCTCCTGTGAAAGCGGGAAAAAGATGGGATGATTTGTCAGATGATGAGAGAAGTCGAGCATGGTTTACGGATGGTTCTTGTCAATATCAAGCAGGAAAAAGGCGATGGAAAGCAGGAGCTTTCAACCCACAATTAGGTCAATCTTTAGAAGAATTAGGAGAAGGAAAAAGTAGTCAGTGGGCGGAGTTGAAGGCTGTGCATATGGTGATCATGCAGGTAGGAGAAAAAGGAGTTAAGTCGAGTGCCCCTCCCATTGAGGAGGAAGAGGAGGAGGATTCCGATGACGACATGGTGCACATAGCTGCTACGCGTAAGGTCAAGAAAGATAGAAAGAAAGGAAAGAATAAGGGAAGGCGTTCCCGGAGTCTTGATTGTTATGATGAGGATTAGGAAAATGGTCAAGCTCTTGTGGCCCGCCGAGATTTAACACAATGGTCCACAAGTGATATTAGTCCCTATGTTCGATTGGAAATTTATTGGATTAAATCAGTTCAAGTTACTTCGGCTTTAGTGGACACAGGAGCGGAGGCCTCATTAATTCATGGCAATCCAGAAAAAATGAAGGGACCAGTAGTTCCGCTAACTGGGTTAGGAGGCAAAAACAATATCGCATTCCGGGAGGACAAGAGGAAATTTCTGCAACTATAAAAGAGTACTTGCAGGCAGGAGTCCTGAAACCGATAACAACAAAGTGGAATAATCCACTATGGCCAGTCCGTAAGTCGGATGGCACATGGAGAATGACTGTAGACTTTAGAGGTCTAAATATACACCGGCGCTGACTTCAGCTGTACCTGATGCTGTGAGTATCATTGAACGAGTGCAACACCATAGCAGTACATGGTATGCTGTAATAGATTTGGCCAACGCATTCTTTACCATACCAATTCCAGAGGATAGAATGGAACAGTTTGCGTTTACTTGGGAAGGCCGACAGTATACCTTCACCAGATTACCACAAGGCTATTTGCATAGCCCTACCATCTGCCATAGGGTAGTGGCAGAACATTTGGAACAGTTCCAGATTCCAACAAAAATGATGATCTCACATTACATCGATGACATCATGATTCAGGGGAACACAGAAATGGGGTTGGTACAGGAGATACCAAAACCCGTAGTAATAACTACACGAGGAACGCAAGGCTTTGGTTCCTCAGATCAAGCAGGTGCCAAAGTTTGGGTTAAACAACCTAACGGACCGCCTAAAGCGGCAGAAATTATAGCTCAAGGGAATGATGCAACTGTTAGTATACTCTATCAGGGTGAAGAAAACAAAGTGTTATGTAAGAGAAGACTAATCGTCGTCATTCTACCCGTAGTTACCCTTGTGTTGTCTAGGCTTGATGCCCTGGTGGGAGTTGCTGATCGGGCGATCAAGAACCACAGGAGGTGGGCGCCGCCATGGCAACCAGTGGAAGTCCCGGAATTGGAGGTGTCGGTTGCTGGGTCATACTCCTACTTGTAGGTGGTGCCATGGTCTCCAGTTGTTGGGGGATGACAGAAGGAAACGAACTTGCATTGTTTCAAACAGGATGGAAGAACTCTGCCAACAACAGAACGCAAGATGATTCACTAGTGATTGCAAACTATGGCGATGTGTGAACTGTTTTGCCAGACACCATATACCAGTATTTACTATGGGATGTAATGTCACTCTTCGTGCTAGGGTGAACATGTGTGTTTTTAATATGACAAGTTATTCATGTAGTAATGTCAATGGAACCACCTGGACTATTAAACCGTGGAGTAAAGTAATGGTCAGTAACAGTACTGAAATTAAAGGGAGGAGATCATTCCTGTACATGCTGTGGGTACTACCAACAGAGGCTAAGGCAACACAAACCCAGGTTGCACCTTTAATTGATACCTGCACCTATTTGGCACAAGCAACAGTGAAGACAAAGGTATATTGGCAAGTTACCTTTCCAAATATTCCAACTTGCAAAAGGCGCCGAAGAGCGTGGTATGACACTTTATTAGGAGGAACAGGAACTGTCCTAGGAGTACTTGTTAAAAATCTATCCCATATAGGAAATTGGACAGTATGTGCAGTACAAACTATTCATGCAGAAGCTCAAAGAGAAAGATTTCAGCGTATAGTTACAACAGGGAACTATTATGATTGGAGGATGATTTGGAACATAAACAATACCTTATGGTTAAAACTGCATCCAGAATTTACACGATGTAATAAAACAGTATGTACTGGACACTGGACCCAGTACAATGTGACACAACCAAAGGTTGTTTGTAAATATCAAGTGTTACCGGTAATCACGACTAATGGCTATTGGTTCTTGCATATGGATGGAGAGTGGCTAGAACCAAAAACCAATACGACTTTTGATACCAAAATGTGTGATATAACAGATAAGGGTATGGCCTGTGTGCTGCAAACTGGATATGCTAATCCATGTCTAACCGACTCAGAGGTTGTACTTTGTGACTGGACTAGGGAAACACCAAGAGAAATGTTGTGGCAGATCGGCCCACATGCTCTGTGTGTTGCAACAATGAAAAATAATTCACAGGTACCTTCGGTTCCGTATACTGGCTGCCTGAACAATGTGCATTTATGGCATTGGGGTGATCGGACGTATCGTTTGACTAATTATTCTGTATCAAGTCGGCTGACTTTGGTACAATGGGATGTATTGCATTCCCCATGGAGTCTTTCCCTGGAGCGTTTCAAATGCGCATTGGAACAATCTACGGAAATTCAGAATTAATAGAGTCACATACGTCCAACATCTCCAGTCTCATGGTGTCTACACTGATAGCTAGCGAACGGGTAAAACATGTGGCAAAATTAGTACAGCAAGCGTCAGCACTCCATTGGTGGGATATCTTTTCAGGGATGTCCATCACTGCCAGGAGTACCTTAGTGCCGCCCTTAATTTTATTAATTATAGCAATATGTGTTATGACTTTTTGTAATATTTTTACATGTGTTTATGTTATACGTTTACGGCGAGAGGTGGAATGGGTAATATTTCAGCGTATGAGATGAAGTTATCTTTGCTATGTCATGATCCCTTTGGAGTAAACCAATATAATGTCACATTAGACCCCACAACATCGGGTTTTGTATATGAGTATATTGTTTGGAACAGGTATAATCAAGACTATATTACTCAAAATTTTGTTTGTGAATCACTAGAAGAAATGTGGGAAATGCTATGGCAGGACATAATCGTTGGAATAGGCTGGAGCCCAGCATTACCTGAATCTGCTAGTGGTTACATAAATTGACTGGTGCAAAACACCAAGAGTGGAATGTGTGGAGAAAAGATTATGTTGTTTTGCCCCTGTCTTAAAGTAACCCTAATGATGTACTTATTATTATTACACTAATTGCACGAATTTGTTTTTGTAGCCACTAACGACTGGGAGTGAAGCATGCTGGGGTCATTCTGAACTGGGAGTGAAGAGCTGGGGTCATTATGTTTTTGCAAGAGGAAATAACTTTCAGATGCCTGTTGATTAAAGGAATTATGTGCGCCTGGGAGTTTGAGATGGCCACTCACCCTCCCTTCGCGCACACACTAGAAAAGAGGGGGCAGAGCCATGCTCCGATAGAGTCTGCTGCGGGTTACGTGAGAACGCCCAGCCGGTTGACAAGCGCACTCTGCCGAAGGTGTTGGCTCTCCACCTTAAAGGCGTCACGGTAAGAGAGAAAGAGATATTTTATGCGCTGCAACATGTGTTTGATGTAACTGCTTTTGTGGGGAATAAATATACGCCTGTTTGTTCTAGCAAAATGCAGTCTGTGTGATCATTTCTGTGTGCCGATCTGACCGAACCTTGTTTCAAAACAATAATGGATTTCTGCTACATTTTAACCACAGAGATTTCCTCAGACAAAAAGTCCAGGGACTTCTTGATATCGTCTCCCTCCTCCGCCGTCAGTGCCTTCTTCGGACCCATGTCAGATAACTCCGCACTGGCGCCTCGGGCCTCGGTAAAGCCGCGCCGGTGGAACTGCGCTGACGCCTCGGGCTTCAGGTGGAGTCGCGCCGGTGGATGTGCGCTGACGCCTCGGGCCTCGGTAAAGCCGCGCCGGTGGAACTGCGCTGACGCCTCGGGCTTCAGGTGGAGCCGCGCCGGTGGATGTGCGCTGGCGCCTCGGGCCTCGGTAAAGCCGCGCCGGTGGAACTGCGCTGACGCCTCGGGCTTCAGGTGCAGCCGCGCCGGTGGATGTGCGCTGACACCTCGGGAGACAGTCCAGAGTCCGGTACACAGAAAGGCAGGCCGCGTAGTAAAGGTACAGATGAGGGCAAGGCTTTGGGTGAAGAGAGTCAGACTCAGACAAGCTGCTGTGGTTCCAAATGAGTCTCGGGGTGGTTAGAAGCCAATCTAAATTTGTGTCTTTGGTTATAGGTAGTAATTTGTAATATAACAATTTTCTATCCATGTAGAGGAAGCACACTTTAAATGCATGGAAATTATAAGGCATCTTTGAGCAAACTTCGAGCATCTCATTGCCGGGCTGAGTGTCCTGGTTTTTCGGTAGTCAAAATATGGTGACCCTAATCTTATCTCTCAACCTGCCCAACACCACTGTGACAGGACTCAGAGCCAATAATGAGAACCCCAGCTACTGCAGCAGATAACAGAATAATTCAGGGGAATCTTTCAAATGATGGTATGAAACACTACTTAGATTTTATGCCTTTAAAAAGCCCATAGGCCACTCAGATGTTCACAATGGCAGCCATTTTCCAAGAGGTGTTGTATAAATATTTCAATTTAGGTCAATTTCAAGTGATTTAGTTTATATAGCGCCAAAACACAACAAAGCTGCCTCAAGGATTCACACAAGTAAGGTGCACAGACATACCCAATATGCACAGACAAATATGCATAGACATACCCAATACTGATGTTGTTAGCATCAAATTACAACTTTTAACCATATAGAACCCAAAATTGGAACTCCACAAGCCATTCCTCAACTCCAGCAGCATTACTTCAGCATGTTAAGTATGCTGGCTGCCAATATGAAGACTCAGGTTTACATCATCACAGTCCAACTAGTTGTGATGGACTGGCATTCCATTCAAGGAGACTTATAGACTCTCATCTGCTTCATGCCACAATACACAGGGATTAGCACCCAACCCAGTCTCATGGCATGTCGTGATTCAGGAGCACAAAATATACATTAATCTATTAGTTTGTGATACTGTCACGAAAAGTGCCTCATTTTAGTCACGACAGCACATATTCATTCTAATGCATTCCGTGATGGCTGCACGAAATTAAAAGTGAAGCGGGGGGTCAGGAGTGGTTATGGTTAGGGTTGCGGGTAAGAGTAGGGTTAGTAATAGTGAGTTAAAAAAAAACCTGTCACGAAAATTTGACTCATTTTGTGACGGAAGCACAAAAAAAAAAAAAAAAAAAAAAGTGACTGGGCTTAGCACTAGCCCAGTGAGCCCCAGGGCATGTATAGGACTTACTCGTTCATAAGCCCACTTTTGGAAACAAAGATCATCCAAATTGGGCCACGGGGTGGGAGTCTATGTATTTCAATATGCCAGAATTGCACATGCCATTTTACTTTTTGCTTCCTTTCTTTTTTTAATCTTGAAAATTTGAGTGGTCAATGGGCTTTGTCTATTTCACAAAAGTAATGTCTAAGGAGTATTTAAACACACACACACACACACACACACACACACACACACACACACACACACACACACACACACACACACACACACACACACACACACACAAAATTTGGTGTTTATACCACTATTTGAAAGATTATTTCAGGTACTTGCTGCACTAAGCAGCTGGAGAAGGTCAGTGGAATGCCTACATTTCACCTGGCTGCAGGAGACAGATGGTTAGGTTCAAGAGGTAGGAAAGGACCGATTGTCTACCTGCATAGTTAAGATACAAGACCCAAAGTGGTGCTGTATTGCTGTAGTGTGGTGGATGTGGTGACACAGTATGAACACATGCTCCCTGGCCTAACTTGATGATATCTATTTTTATATTTGCACAAAAGCCACAATTAATGAACAGGAAGACCACTTAAACTGCTCAGATATCCACCAATGACAACTGTCCACTTTTCTATGACATGCATTTGCAGCCTGATTTGTTGCAGTGACTGAATTAGGAACATCCACAGATGAGAATTTATACCCTGGATGTGAGCTTTTGTCTGGATCTCCACTAAATCTACACATTATTGTTGCTACAACTATGTGTAATGTTTTTTCTTAAAGGTCTTACAGATTTTGCACAATCCAGCTGACAGAGAAACTAACTAACCAACTAACAGGGCTTAAAACTTTGCCTCCTTGGTGAACAATGAACCACAATAAATATGTCTTGTTTCAGGATGTCCCAGTCCAGTATCAAAGGTCGGATGAAATCTGTTTGAAGCATACTTTGACTGAATAGAATCTATATTATTTAACAAGACTTTTTCACCGATCCATCACTGCGGTCCATTTTGGAACTGACACATAGATGTAACTGATGGCTACGACTTTGTTCAATGAGCCACTTTACAGTTTCAAGTCTGCATGCATGCTGAGGTTAGGCCAAAGCACAAAAACATCAACATGCACATGTGGGGTTTGGTATATAAAAGATGATCTTACTTGAACAAAGTCTACAATACGGAATATGTAAATTCAATGAATTTTCCATTAGCTCGTGCAAATGAACTTCCTCAAACACACTTTTTGATGCCATTTTCACATATGTCAGGTTACCTGATGTTATTTATGTGGTTTGACTCCAAAACTGCCAATTGGCTCACTTTTGCTAGCATCATGCTTAAAAAGCATTTCAAAAACATCTACTTTTCCACCTCTGCTTCACCTCAAATATGCCCCGAGTCTGTTTTTGACGGATGCCGCTTCACTCCATGCAGATTCTGGAGAGATTTTTCTTTGTGTGCTTATCCAATCCATCGACATTATATACGTAGATGCCTCATGGACTGCTGCTGCCTATTGGAGCCGATGTATCAGCATGTCCGCCATCTTGGATTGATCCCTATTGTGCCCCCAGTGCATTTATTTGTATTGCGGAAGGTATATCCCCAACTACATTTTTACCCGATTTTCCCACGGTTTGGTTTGTTAGAAACAGCAGAGATTCAGTTACATTACACACAATGGTAACTTTTCCCGTGGTTATGAACCACCGCAGAGACAGCAGCAGAGTGCAGCTAGCATCGCAATGGGTTAGCTAGCCCACGTGGCTGCTCCTTTGATCGTCGTCAGGTAATTAGCTTAATTACTTCACAATGTGCAGACATACTGTGACACAGATACTCTCCTTAGTCTGTCTACACGTTTGACTAACACTCAAGCAAATAACAACTCTTATTATGAGGGGTACATACCTGAAAAGAGGATTATTGGGTGAGTGATGCACAGACACAAACTTTCCTCAGGCCATGACCGAGGAGCGCATCAAGTGCACTATAAGGTAGCTCACAGCATTCCAATCCCCCTGCTGTCTCCCTCTCGCAACTACAACTACAGGTAATACTGTTGAAATTAGAATGGTATTTTAGATCTAAGGCATGAAGAAACACAAAAATACTATGCCGGAACTGCCACAACAGGAAGTAAGTATTTTAACCTTAACTGTGATAAAATGGAGATGTTTATACTATTTCAAAATATAAAATATTCCATATGAGTCCAATTTAATCTATTGCTGATTATTCAATCCATCACACTATAACATATAGTCTTTCCTCGTATCACAGCCTTCAGTGCATCCCAAAGACTTATAGGAGAAACTTCCTCATTGTCATTGTCTAGTAAGTATTCTTTTATATCTTTATAGCTTTGTATCAGTTGTAAACCCAAACAACTGCTAAATCATAATTACAGAGGTCCGACATTATGATGACAAGGGACTTACCAGCCTAAAAAAAGGCTTTTCTTTCTTCCTTCCTTTTTGTTGTTGTTTTTTTTTTAAAGTGCTGAATGAATTAATCCCAATTCAATCTAGTGAGTGCTGCAGCTGAGTTTACCTCAGCTTCACGATGCATGTTTAAAAGCCCATGAACACTCTGCTTTGGTTTAAATATGCAACGTCTATTTTTTCACACAGATAATCAACAATGTGCGACATTCTTTGTTTCATAGTACGGCGATGATGCAGCGATAACAGCCCATGCACCCGCGGTGTAAAATACTTTATAAACTGAGGTGATGGTTTAGTTGCAAAACATTGGGTTTCAGACCATTTGGCTCATCGGTTCAAAACCCAGCCAGACAGAAAAATCGATGAAGGTCCTTAAGCCCCTAGTTGCACCTGGTGTGTATGTGTATTCACCTGGTGAATGTGAAGCGTAATTGTAAAGTGCTTTGAACGTCTGAGGCCGATGGAAAAGTGCTGTATAAATGCAGTCCATTTACCACAAACATATTCATGCCTTCTTCAAATGAATCTGTCTCTAACAGACTGTGTGTATATATTCAGTTAATCTCTTTATAATTACAGTTTTACACCACTGAAGGCAGTGAGAAGAGCACATAAATATAGTGAATATGAACCCTAACAACATAAATCTACATTTTAAAAAATGTTAGACAAAGGTTTGGAGATGACAACCAGGAAAATGTGTCTTTTTTTAAGTTAGTTTATTTAATGGCTAATTGATGGTCTTTAAGGTGAAGGTGATGACGTCTTCATGTTCTGTGATGTTACATATCTGATGCCTGCAACTTCTTGCATTCCTTCATTTCCTGTACCTGCTTCTTCCAATCAAGGGTCGGGGGGGGGGGCAGGCTGGAGCAATCACAGGGCATGAGGCAGGGTACACCCCGGACAGGACGCCATTCTGTTGCAGTGCAAATTCTTCACTTCTATGTTCCATGATGTTGACGTTCTGTTGAAATTTTACACAGAAGTTTGTTACACAGAAACACTTTAGTTATTCTATTATAACCCATCTTGTAAGTTTAAGAATTAAAAAACAAAAACTTTCAAATTTATGAGGCACACCCCAAAATATATCAACAGAGCTCAACATTTTTATCAAAATTTGTAAAACTTGTTTTGTTACAGTGGGGCCAAAAAGTATTTAGTCAGCCCCTGATTGTGCAAGTTCTCCTACTTAGGAAGATGAGAGAGGTAAGTAATTTTCATCATAGGTACACTTCAATTATGAGAGACAAAATGAAGAAAAAAAAAATCCAGGAAATCACATTGTAGGATTTTTAAAGAATTTATTTGTAAATTATGGTGGAAAATAAGTGTTTGGTCACCCACAAACAAGCAAGATTTCTGGCTCTCACAGACCTGTAACTTCTTCTTTAAGAAGCTCTTGTCCTCCACCTGTTACCTGTATTAATGGCACCTTTTGGAACTCGTTATCTGTATAAAAGACACCTGTCCACAGCCTCAGTCAGATTCTAAACTCAACCATGGCCAAGACCAAAGAGCTATCGAAGGACACCAGGAAGACAATTGTAGATGTGCATCAGGCTGGGAAGAGTGAATCTACACTCAACAAAAATATAAACGCAACACTTTTGGTTTTGCTCCCATTTTGTATGAGATGAACTCAAAGATCTAAAACTTTTTCCACATACACAATATCACCATTTTCCTCAAATATTGTTCACAAACCAGTCTAAATCTGTGATAGTGAGCACTTCTCCTTTGCTGAGATAATCCATCCCACCTCACAGGTGTGCCATATCAAGATGCTGATTAGACACCATGATTAGTGCACAGGTGTGCCTTAGACTGTCCACAATAAAAGGCCACTCTGAAAGGTGCAGTTTTGTTTTATTGGGGGGGATACCAGTCAGTATCTGGTGTGACCACCATTTGCCTCATGCAGTGCAACACATCTCCTTCGCATAGAGTTGATCAGGTTGTCAATTGTGGCCTGTGGAATGTTGGTCCACTCCTCTTCAATGGCTGTGCGAAGTTGCTGGATATTGGCAGGAACTGGTACACGCTGTCGTATACGCCGGTCCAGAGCATCTCAAACATGCTCAATGGGTGACATGTCCGGTGAGTATGCCGGCCATGCAAGAACTGGGACATTTTAACTACAGGATTTCTGTCACCTACATTTATTTTAGGTGAATTGTCACCAGGAGGAGAGTCAGAGCTGCGTCAGTCACAGTCAGTCAGAGCTGCGTGTCGTCAGAGCGAGCTGCAAAAAGTTTGTACCTGAGTTTTCAGAGGTGGTGTTTGTGGTTGCCATCTGCCACGCCGGTGTTTGCCAACCCGGACAGTGGGAATACCACCTCAACCGGCAACTTAGCCCCGCGACTGGACAGCAACAACGTCCGAGGCCCGCCCAACGTGGTGAATTCACTGAGGCCGCGCGCTGCGTCATTAGAGCTGCGCGTCACGAGTGCCGCTTCCCCGAGGCCTCGTGCAGCCACCGCGGATCCATCAGCGCGGAAACACCGAGGCCGCGCGGCACCAGCGCAGTGCAGATCCATCCCGGTGACAAACAACGCAGGCTGTTAACATCGGCGATCGACAAGCTGCTCATAAGCCGACCATGGGGCCTAAGAAGGTTCTGACAGCGGAGGAAGGTGACGATATTAAAAAATCTCTGGACTTTCTATCAGAGGAGATTTCTGTTGTGAAACAGCAACAGAAATCTGTTAAAGATTTTGTATATATGTTATCACTGTTAAACATTTGTACCTTTGTCTTCTTTCTCATGAGAACGGTGTTGTGCTGTTTTGCACCTAACCCTGAGAATGTACGTGTTATTCAACCTTGTTTTAGCATGCTGGGGTCAATCTGAACTGGGAATGAAGAGCTGGATGTACTTATTATTATTATACAACTTTGTTTTCTGTAGCCGCTAACGACTGGGAGTGAAGCATGACGGGGTCAGGCTGAACTGGGAGTAAAAGAACTGAAGGTTGTTTTGACTGTTGTGATGTGATGCTTAGTGTTCCAGGCAGATGCAGAACAGCTGATAACTGCAACAGACGAACGAGATGTGCTGACCTTCGACGATAAGAGTAAAAGAAAGAAACTGTTTTTCCTTACAGCTGCACTTATTGACGTATGTGTTTAGGTTACGGGAAGAAACTTGTCTTGCGTCATC
This sequence comes from Thalassophryne amazonica, assembly GCF_902500255.1. Taxonomy (NCBI): domain Eukaryota; kingdom Metazoa; phylum Chordata; class Actinopteri; order Batrachoidiformes; family Batrachoididae; genus Thalassophryne; species Thalassophryne amazonica. The sequence continues at coordinate 49,694,895 of NC_047121.1, forward strand.
CTTCCCCCACCCTTAGGACAAGTTTCTTTTATGTGATGAGGGCCTCTCTAATAAAAAGAGCGGGAGAGCAGGCCAGACTTTAGTGTAGCCTTGGTGTACAGCCTGACTGCACTCCGCGCGTGATAAATTTGACTTTCTGTCTCACTGGTGTTTCTTGACTCTGTTTGTCTTATCAAGGTTTTAAGAATGTTTGGAGGAGAAAATACCCAACAATGACTGGGGGCTCGTCCGGGATCTCAACAACACCGGAGGTGTCCGGCGGAGGTCGTCAAGTCCAGACGTAAATCCTTGGCCAAGGTCCGATCGATTGATCGTGTCTGCAATTGTCGACCGCCGGTGGCATCGTCTGGTTGACGAGATTTTCCCGAAGCAGACAGACAGGAGGTCGAGTCAGTGAGTAGAATTTCTTTGTAACAGTACTGAGTGAGTGGTGATCAGATCACATAAAACAGTTAAACTCCGTAAGCGATGGCGTGGAATCGTCTGTTAATGTAAAGCAGTTAAAATCCGCGAGGAGGGCGGACTCCTCTACGGTTGCGAGGAGCGCACGTAGTTAAATTCCGGAAGGAGGGTACGGACTCCTCTGTTTTAATACGTAAAGGAAATCCCGGGCAGGAATACGTGCACTGTAAAAAGGCGGTTAAATCTAGCAGGGATGGCGGAGTCCCCTGATGCAGGACATTAGTTAAATTTCACGGGAGGGCGAGCTCCCCTGGCCTAAGAATACGCGTACGGTTATTAAAAGTGTTTCTATGTGTAAATAGTGTTTTGTGTAAGTGTAAATAACTGTGTGAAAGTGTAATACTTTGGACAACGTTAGTGACAACCGTGTGTGTGGAAGCGAAGGCAAGTGATTCCGCTTCCTACGGGGAGGTGAAAGGAATCAACCACACGACGGCAAATTAATTGTCACGTCCAAAGAAAGTGAAAACTTCAGATTTAGAACACCCTAGGTGTGCCCCCGTCTGAAGTCCAAATTCTAACAAGGGATAATAAAAATGGGGGGTAAGACGTCTAAAAATAAGGAAAATTTATCAACTGACGACTGGAAATTTATGGAAGCAAAAAATCCAAAAGCAACAAAGAAATTGGAGACCTGGATAAATAAACATGACTTTGACGGATGACTGAACCTGATCAGCATACAGAAGCTAAAGAAGGAGTTAGAACAGGAACATAAAGGTGATGAGAAAAAGATGCAGAAAGTAGGGGCAGATTTAGTGGCATTTTGGGAGGAGGAAGCAGAGAACAGACGGAAGGGAGCAGAGAAGCGACGATTAGAGAAAGCAAGGAAAAAGAAAGCTGTAGGTAAGGCAGAAGAAGATGTGATAATTCAGCACAGAGAACCAGAACAGCCTCAACAACCACCGCCGGCTGGATCGTCGGTGACAACAAAACCTTTATATCCCTCTCTACCAGAGGATGACGATGTACCGCCACCACAGTATGATTTGGCAGTAAAACCTAAGGTAAAAAGTGAAAAACCAGAAAAACCACAAACACGCAGTCAAGCGAAAGTGCCCACAGCCCCTCCCATGGTGGAACACAGTGACCAGGGAGATGCCTATCCTATGATAGAAGTACCAAATCCTCGTGCAGGAACAGCAGGACATCGATCAACCATGCTCGTATATCAAACATGGAATGCTGATGACATCAAAGCAGCAGTCGACATGATACCATCGCCGCATGTCGATATTGAGGGATTTATGCAGGATATAGAAAACATTAGAAGTTCTTACCACCTTAGTGGACCTGAAGTCCAACAGGTGTGGATGAAAGCATGTGGCCCTAAATGGAGTCAGATACGCGGAGACTGGAATCCTGCAGACCAGGATGGCGTACCGCTGCCACATGATGATCCAGTCTTGCAAACACGAGTGAAAGCTATGATTACACGAGCAAAAGGTGTGTTAGGACCAAAAATAAATTACACTGAAATTACCAGGACAACACAGAAAGAAGGAGAGCCATGGACAGAGTTTAGATGCAGATTTGAGAGTGTATTTAGGGTCCACAGTGGCATATTGCCAGGAACACCTGTGTATGAACAACAATTGAAAAACGCTCTGATCCAACATTCCAACAAGGATATAAAAGCTTGGATACAGAAACACTGGATTGGACTGCCAACAGGCACATTGGAAGAAACACACACCCACTGTTGTCATGCAGAAGAAGTCTTAAAGCAGAAAAAGACAGGAAACAGCGACAAAGGAGTGTATGTAGCACACGGAGATGGTGAAATATATTACCAACAGGGTAACTTAAGACAGCAGAAGCAGTGCAAACGCCCCCAAAAGCCATGGCAAAACAGACAAGGTGGACAGCCACAACGTCAAGGACCATGGCAACCGCGGCAGCAGCACAGACAGGGAGGGCCACCATGTGGTCCCCTGATTTGTTGGAACTGTGGGAGAGAGGGACATATGTATAGAAATTGTCCGAATCCACCTACTGATGGAGCAGCAGGAGGAATTCCACAACGGAATAATCCTCCGCAGCCACAGTATCCACAATGACTAGAATCCATAATCTATGATTCCACATCAGATAGGCAGTCTGATTGTGATATGGATCTGTGTGCCTTACTGGGAAATCCGGTACCAAAACCAGAAGTGACTTTGTTGGTAAATGGACGACCAGTGACATTCCTTTGTGATACAGGAGCATGTAGAACCACATGTAATGACAACATACCTGTCCATAAATTAAGCAACGAAATTTTTAGGGTTCGCTCTGCAAATGGACAAACATCAGACGTCCCTATCACTAAACCCATAACGTTGACAGATCCATTAGGCCTGACATGTACTATGTCAGTGTTGAACATGCCACAATGTCCAGTTAACCTCTTAGGACGAGACGGATTGACTGCATTGGGCTTGTCCATAATTGTGGAACAAGGGAAATTAGTTGTTGAGCGCACAGGAGGCGTTAACATGGTAAGAGAAGAAAGCGATGACCCCACATTCCACTATTACTATACATTTGACATTTCAGAAGAAGATGCTGCAGGATGGGGTAAAGATGTCGTCTTGCAAGCGACAGCCCTACTAGAAAATCCTGAACAAAAGATGTTACCACCTGACCTGCATGTCACAATGTGGCATAAAGATCCTCCAGGTCCGGATGGTGACTATGAAAACAAATTGAAAAACGTTTCACCTGTGAAGCTGACAATGACCGATTTGATTCATGATGGCAACTCAACAGCTGTCATAACAGTGACAGGTGCCACTGAAGATGTTTTAAAATTGAGATTCACAGGTATGCCATTACATGTGTCACTTTGTAAGCCATATTTGACAGAATGGCAGGAATTGGGACTGACAGTCATAACAGCATTGTCAGCCACTGATTGGAGCAGAGTTGGACCACGAACGGAGTTCAGTCCATCAACTAAATTGTATAAAGTGCCAGTTAATGTCTCATTGGTGCTGACAGCTGGAACACATATTGACGTGTCCACTTCACAATCCTGAGTGTTTCAGTTGAGTCCTGACGAAGATGATCTTCTCTCTTCGGTACCATCAGGATTGTGGACAACAGGTCCTTCAGACGTAGGACTGATTAAGAATGCACGACCTGTAGTTATACGACCAAAAACAGAATACAGACCATGTGTAAGACAGTATCCATTGAAACCTGATGCAATTGAAGGAATCAGGCCAGTAATAGAGGATTTATTAGCAGCAGGAGTAATAGTGCCATGTCCAGATTCACCATGTAACACACCCATATTTCCTGTGAAAAAGGCTCCGCCCTCAGTGGGGTGGAGAATGATTCAAGATCTGCAGGCAGTAAATGCTGCTGTGATTAAAAGAGCACCATGTGTTCCAGATCCACACACCTTGTTAAATTCGCTGAGACCAAATTCTAATAGTTTCTCAGTAATTGATATAAGTAATGCATTTTTCTCTGTGCCAGTACACCCAGATAGTCAATTCTGGTTTGCTTTTACCTTTAAAGGACAACGATATACATTCACCAGATTACCGCAGGGTTACGCAGAGAGCCCAACTATTTATTCTCAAGTCATGTCAGCATGTTTAGCCAATTTCGTTCCACCGGCAGATAGCCAACTATTAGTGTATGTTGATGACATTCTGATTGCCTCTGACACACGAGAAAACTGCATAACTGACACAGTAGCATTATTATGTTTCTTATTTGATAATGGCCACAAAGTGAGTAAAAACAAAGTTCAGTTGTGTAGGGATAAAGTAAAATATTTAGGACATGAATTATCAACCACTGGGCGCACGATCCTGTCTGACAGGAAGGAAGCAATTTTGCACGCTCCAAAACCACAGACCAAAAAGCAGATGATGTCATTTCTTGGACTGACTAATTACTGCAGGGCATGGATTCCCTGCTATGCAGAATTGACTAGTCAACTTTCTGATTTGATGTACAAGGATGATATTTCAATGTCAACCGTGTTGCAATGGAACAAAGATGCTGAGGAAGCTTTTGTGAAAGTAAAACAAACATTAGTGTCATCCACAGTTTTGGCACTACCAGATTATAGTAAACCATTCATTCAAACAGTTGATTGTAAGAATAAGTTCATGACTAGTGTTTTGGTACAAGTGTATGGCTCAAAATTAAGGCCAGTTGCCTACTACTCATCTAAATTGGATGCAGTGGCAAGTGCTCTACCACCATGTGTACAAGCTGTTATTGCAGCCTCTATGGCTGTTCAAAGTAGCAGTAATGTTGTTCTATTCCATCAGCTGACATTGAAAGTCCCACATGCAGTTTCTGCACTTCTGTTGCAGACGAACATGAGCCTCTTGTCCCCAGCAAGACATCTTTCGTGCATGTCCTTGCTATTATCACAACCACACCTTATGGTGGAGCGCTGTACAACATTGAATCCCTCCACATTGATACCTTTACCTGAGAATGGTGAGCCGCACAATTGTCTTGATGTAGCTACACTCTGTACGAAAGCACGCCCGGACCTCCAGGACACACCCATCCCAAACAGTACAATTGTGTATGTGGATGGTTCTTCCACTAAAAATGCTTATGGACAAACACAATCTGGATATGCTGTTGTCACAAATTCAGAAGCATTGGACTCTGCTTCATTGCCGTCGTCATTTTCAGCACAAGCAGCTGAATTAGTTGCTTTAACTGCGGCTTGCTATCTGTTTAAAGGTACGGCTGTAACAATTTATACAGACAGCCAGTACGCTTTCAGCACAGTGCATGTGTTTGCAAAACTGTGGGAAGAGCGTGGAATGGTGACATCATCTGGAAAGCCAGTGACTCATGCCACTCTCCTAACTGCGCTACTGAAGGCTGTGAAATTGCCCAAACGAATTGCTATATGCAAATGTGCGGCTCACACCAAAGGCTCTGACAGTGTTTCACAAGGAAATGACTTTGCTGACAAAACCGCAAAGGCAGCAGCAGCTCTTTCTATTTTTCTCCTACATGACACCCCTCCGGATTTGCATTTGGGTCATACACTGCTTGCTGACATGCAACAGCAGGCAACTGCAAGAGAAAAACAAATGTGGATAAATAAAGGAGCTACATATGCAAATGATTTGTACGTGTGACCACAAAAGAAACCCATATTGCCAAAAAATATGTTTAAATGGGCAGCTATCATGAGCCATGGCATGACGCATGTCTCATCAGGGGGTATGATATCGCAATTACAATCTATTTTTTGCAAAACAGCATTGTAGAGCATGCATGACATGTGCAAAACACAACTCACAAGGCAATTTGAGACCCCAAAGAGGCAAATTTCCAACACCACAATATCCCTTTCAAGTGATTCATATGGATTATATACAGCTGAGTAAACATGAAGGGAAGGAATTTTGTTTAGTCATAATTGATGCCTTCTCAAAATGGGTAGAATTGTTCCCTACAAAACATGCAGATGCACTTACAGTGGCTAAGGCATTGTGCAAAGACATCATTCCACGATTTGGAATACCAGAAACAGTTTATTCAGATAATGGAGCGCATTTTGTTAATACAATAGTGCAATACATAGGAGAAGTGCTACAGGTCAATCTCAAAAATCATTGTGCTTATCATCCACAAAGTGCCGGATTAGTGGAAAGGATGAATGGAACAGTAAAAAACAGACTTAGAAAGACAATGGAGGAAACAGGCAGACCATGGACACATTGTGTAGATTTGGTAAAAATGTATATAAACTAGTACCATGGGATTGACACCGTATGAAACATTGTTTGGCAGAAAATATCGATTGCCATATTATGGGCAAATCTGGGATGTACCTGAGGAAGCCAATTTGGCGGATTACATGAGAAAAATGCTAGAAGGACAACGAGGGAGAGTTCCAAACACTGATGATCCCATTTCTCCACAGGAGGACCCTAAAGTGGTACCTGGAGACTGGGTGTTGATAAGAAGCATCAAGAGAAAACACTGGCATTCACCTAAATGGGAAGGGCCCCATCAAGTACTACTCACAACACCCACAGCCTTGAAAATTGGGGAAAGAAGTACATGGATTCATTTAACTCACTGTAAGAAAGTCATTTCTGCAGACACAGACAAACAGTAAGAACAGTAGGACAAGACTAGTAATAGTGTGTGAGCTTGGTGTTAAGATCCAGGTTAGACACGAAAGCTAGCAGAAGACATTAAGAAGCCACTGTTCTGAACATAGGTGTGCTGTAGTGTGCAGAAATGGCGAAAGAAAAAAACAAAAAGAACGAGGGTTTTTGGACCCCATGGACAGTCCTTGTTATGCTACTTTTCTTTTTTGGATTGGGCTTATTATTAAAAGCCATAAGCACGGGACATGATAATAAGGATCACCTCCGCAGATTGCAGAGACCAAAAAGAAGTAACGAAGACCCCAGTCCAATGATAAATGCCACAGTACATAGCTGTGATAGGAACAATGCGTACCGATTTGGTGTACAAGCCTGCATTCCTAGAAATGCTTCTGTGGTCATCTCTGTACCATATAGTGCTCTTACCCATGGAATGTGGGATGGTGACAGAGGGACTAATTACGGAAATAGTTTCTCATGGTATATGACCAATGATCAACAAGATAAGAGATGGGAAACGTTGGTAGCCGATGAATGGAGTAGATGGACACCAAGATGGGCACAAACCGAGTGGGCTAAGTACCAGAGTCAAATTCTCAAAATGTATCAAACAGACGATAAACTGTTAAAAAGGAACCATATTCCCACCTGATATAGAGGGAGACTTTTGGTTGTTCCTCCTTTGGGTATACAAACCAGGAAAAGATCCGTATTTCCATTTTTTCCTCTGTGAAACAGATAGAGTACAGCAACCAATATTGACAGAATTAAGTACGTCAAAGGGGGTGTCCATACAAGCAAAGGGGGTGCCCATACAAGCAAAGGGGATGTCCGTAGAAGGCACAAAAGACATGAAGGCAGATGACTGGTTCCTAGTAACTACAGGAATTAGTGGACAAAATAACAATTGGCTTTTAATGGCAGAACAAGCAGGACTAGCTGCAAAGAAGGACTGTGTCGTATGTATGGGACCCAGACCTATATTACAGGTAATACGGGCAGCATTACCCAAAGACTGTCTGCTGACTGTTATGACACAGACATACATTGCAGCAAACAACAATTGTTCTAAGTGGGACAAGATCTATCCATTGACCAAATTGACTAAGACCAAACCTTTATTTTCAAGCAAAGTTGGGCATGCTAACCATACATGTGTACACTTGACAGGGACAAGTAAGACTTTGGGTAGCTTAAACCACACTGCCTGGTGTAAGAATGTGGTCCATAGTTTTACTCCCACATTCAAACCTGTCGGTAGGAGTGACGTATGGTGGTGGTGTGGTGATAACAGAATCTTTGACAGACTGCCACGAAATGTGTCAGGTTATTGTGCATTAATATCATTATTGTTACCAGTTAAAGCTATACCCATGACCCCTGAAGACGTTACGACATATGCAGCCTCTCTTATTCCTGAAGATTGGCAGAAAGGCATAGCCAGACATAGAGTAAAAAGAGATTGGAAAGGAGTGGGAAATCCAACATATATCGATGCAATAGGAGTCCCCAGAGGAGTGCCTGACGAGTATAAACTGGTTGATCAAATAGCAGCTGGATTCGAATCTTCCATCTGTTGGTGGTGTTCAATTAATAAAAACGTGGACAGAATAAACAACATCCACTACAATGTACAGAAATTAGGAAATTGGACTGAGGAAGGATTTAAGGCTGTCCATTCACAGTTAGAAGCCACGTACCTTATGGCCTTCCAGAACCGTATTGCTCTGGATATGTTGTTGGCAGAGAAAGGAGGTGTTTGTGCCATGTTCGGAGAACAATGCTGCACATTCATTCCCAACAACACGGCTGCAGACGGCAGTCTCACTCAAGCCATCGACGGGCTGAGGACGTTGAACAGGAAGATGAAAGAGCACAGTGGAGTAAACACCGAAGGCTGGGATTGGTGGCTGGAAGGGATGGGAAAATGGAGGTCTTTGATTTCTTCACTATTAGTGTCTATAGCAGTATTTGCTGCAATTCTAACATTGTGTGGATGTTGTTGTATTCCATGTCTCCGAGGTCTTGTAAATAGAATGATAACCACAGCAATAAGTCCAGGGCCAGGAGGGGGACCAGCATCATATCCACTCCTGGGGCAAGACGACACCGAGGAGGACGATGACTCCCATGACCTGTACCCAGACCAATGGAAGTATGATGACCCAGACACCGAGGAGGGTGACAATGATGACATCACCTCTGGGGTGTAAGCCTATAGAACATACCATGATGAACCTCTTAGTGAAAATCTCAAAAAGAAGTGCTAAGCTGGGTGAGGCCTACTGTATGTTTAACAGGCGATAAACAGGAGGGGAATGTTAAAGATTTTGTATATATGTTATCACTGTTAAACATTTGTACCTTTGTCTTCTTTCTCATGAGAACGGTGTTGTGCTGTTTTGCACCTAACCCTGAGAATGTACGTGTTATTCAACCTTGTTTTAGCATGCTGGGGTCAATCTGAACTGGGAATGAAGAGCTGGATGTACTTATTATTATTATACAACTTTGTTTTCTGTAGCCGCTAACGACTGGGAGTGAAGCATGACGGGGTCAGGCTGAACTGGGAGTAAAAGAACTGAAGGTTGTTTTGACTGTTGTGATGTGATGCTTAGTGTTCCAGGCAGATGCAGAACAGCTGATAACTGCAACAGACGAACGAGATGTGCTGACCTTCGACGATAAGAGTAAAAGAAAGAAACTGTTTTTCCTTACAGCTGCACTTATCGACGTATGTGTTTAGGTTACGGGAAGAAACTTGTCTTGCGTCATCCTTCCCCCACCCTTAGGACAAGTTTCTTTTATGTGATGAGGGCCTCTCTAATAAAAAGAGCGGGAGAGCAGGCCAGACTTTAGTGTAGCCTTGGTGTACAGCCTGACTGCACTCCGTGCGTGATAAATTTGACTTTCTGTCTCACTGGTGTTTCTTGACTCTGTTTGTCTTATCAAGGTTTTAAGAATGTTTGGAGGAGAAAATACCCAACAAAATCAATCATGGATCTGGTGGAGGAGGTGAAGGCATTACGGCTCCAGAATGCCGAGAAAGACCGGCATCTGGTGCAGCTGGAAAATAGAGTGGCTGAACTGGAGCAGTACACCAGAATTAACGACGTCATCATCACAGGTCTTCACATCAAACCACGGTCCTACGCACGGGCGGTAACAGATGAGAGCGGAGGGGAGCCCAGTGAACAGGAGGTCAGCTCTGTGGAAAAACAGGTTGCTGATTTCCTCCTATCTAAAGGTATAGAAATGGATTTAAATAACATTGAAGCGTGCCACCCTCTGCCCCGGAGAAATGACGGTGATAAACGAACCGTCATCATGAGATTCATCAACAGAAAACACAAAACAGCACTGTTAAAACAAGGAAGAAAACTGAAAGGGACAAACGTATTCATCAATGAACATCTCACCAAACGGAATGCCGACATCGCCAGGAAAGCACGCTTCTTAAAGAAACAGGGAAAAATCCAGCACACATGGACTTCAAACTGTAAAATATTCATCAAACTGAACGGATCACCAGAACAAGCAAAAGTCATGGCAATAAGGAACATCGAGGAGCTGGACAAATATGAACAATAGTGTTTCTTAAAGCGAGGATCTGGACAAATATGACCAATAAGGTATGAGGACACAAACACATCACAACACCATGACACAGACCAGAGGAACCTATTCATCTACTACTTATTCATCTACATCTGGAGACAAGAAGGATATAACTCAAAGGATTGCTGATCATGGAAAAGTAGAACTGAGAACATTTAAATACACAGACCACAATGTACTGGACTTGGAGCACGATATAGACCCGGACAATAATTTCTTCTCAAATATCAATGACAGTTGTTGCTATTATACAGATGAACAGTTTAATCGGATCATTAGAACGGATAACAAATTATCAATAATCCATTTCAACAGCAGAAGTCTATATGCAAACTTTAACAACATTAAAGAATATTTAAGTCAGTTTAAAAAAATATTTAACATAATTGCTATATCAGAAACATGGATCAATGAAGATAAAGGAATGGATTTTGAACTGGATGGATATGAATTTAATTGTGTAAACAGAAAAAATAAGAGTGGAGGAGGAGTGGCTGTGTATGTGGATAAGAACATGGATTATAAAATAGTAGACAATATGACAACTGTGATTGATAACTTATTAGAATGTATAACTATTGAAATATGTGAAGAAAAAAGCAAAAATGTATTAGTCAGCTGTATATATAGAGCACCAGGATCTAGTATTGAAACATTCACTGACTGTATGGGAAAAATGTTCTCAAAAACTAATCAAAAAACTGTGTTCATTTGTGGTGACTTAAATATTGATCTGCTCAATCCAAATAAGCATAAAATAACAGATGAATTTATCAGTATAATGTACAGTATGAGTTTATATCCAAAAATCACCAGGCCAAGCAGAATTACATCCCATAGTGCCACCTTAATTGATAATATATTCAGCAATGATATTGAGAATAACACTGTGAGTGGATTATTAATCAATGACATTAGTGATCATCTACCAGTTTTCATTGTTTATAATAGAAACCATCGGCGGAATCAGCCAGAGGAGAAAATAAAATACAGGCGAGTGCGGACAGAGGAAAACATGAACACACTAAAGAAGGATTTACAGGAGCAAAACTGGGAAAAGGTATACAGTGAAAGTGATGTTGATAGTGCATATGAAACTTTTTTACAAATATTTACATCATTATATGATAAAAATTGTCCAATTAAACAAGACTACAGAAAACAAAAAATCCAAGCTCGACCATGGATGACGAAAGGGTTACGAAATGCATGTAATAAGAAAAATACACTGTATAGAGAATTCATAAAACTAAAGACTAAAGAGGCAGAAAATAGATATAAGAAATACAAAAATAGATTAACTAATATTATACGGGTATGTAGGAAGGAATATTATAGTAACATATTATATAATAACAAAAACAATATTAAAGGAATATGGGATATATTAAATAGCATTATCAAAAATGGTAATAAAAAACAGAGTTACCCTCAGTATTTCATTGATAATAATGTCAAGAAGGAAAATAAGGATGAGGTAGTCAACGGTTTCAATAATTTTTTTTGTAAATATTGGACCAAGCTTGGCAGAAAAAATTCCCGATTCCCAATCTGAGGATTGGGATAATAATCTTATAGAAAGAAATCCCTGTTCAATGTTCCTCACAGCAGTGGATGGAAATGAAATTATAGACATTGTGAATAATTGTAAATATAAAACATCTACCGATTTAAATGAAATTGATATGGTGGTGGTAAAACAGGTCATTGAATGGATTGTAGAACCATTAACATACATCTGTAACTTATCATTTCAAACCGGTAAATTTCCCAATCAAATGAAAATAGCTAAGGTTGTGCCGCTGTATAAGACTGGGGATAGACACCACTTCACAAATTATAGACCTGTTTCTTTGCTTCCACAATTTTCCAAATTATTAGAAAAGTTATTCAATAATAGATTAGACAAATTCATAAATAAACATAAATTACTTACTGATAGTCAATATGGATTCAGAGCACATAGTTCAACATCACTTGCATTAATAGAATCAGTTGAGGAGATTACAAATGCCATAGACCACAAATTACATTCAGTTGGAATATTTATAGACCTTAAAAAGGCTTTTGATACAATTAATCATGACATATTAATCAATAAACTTGAACAGTATGGGATTAGGGGGTTGTTGTTGCACTGGGTGAGAAGCTACTTAAGTAACAGAAAACAGTTTGTGAAGTTGGGGGAATATACATCATCATGCTTGGACAATGATTGTGGCGTCCCACAGGGGTCAGTATTGGGTCCAAAACTGTTTCTAATTTATATAAATGATATTGTCAATGTTTCCAAAATATTAAAATTAGTATTATTTGCAGATGACACAAGCATTTTTTGTTCAGGGGGGGATTTGCAGGAGTTACTGAGGAGGATCAGTATAGAAATGGGAAAATTGAAAATATGGTTTGACAGAAACAAATTATCATTAAACTTAAGTAAAACAAAATACATGTTATTTGGCTATTGTAATACAGACATACAGGTTCAGTTACAAGTCGAGGGGGTAGATATTGAAAGGGTACATGAAAATAAGTTTCTGGGGGTGATAATAGATGATAAGATAAACTGGAAGACTCATATAAAACATATACAAAGTAAACTGTCAAGAAGCATTTCAGTTCTAAACAAAGCGAAACATATTCTGGACCACAACTCACTCCGCATTCTTTACTGCTCACTGGTTTTACCATATTTACAGTACTGTGCAGAGGTATGGGGTAATACTTATAAAGGTACAACACAATCACCATCAGTAATGCAGAAAAGAGCTATAAGAATTATTCATAATACTGGCTATAGAGATCATACAAATCCACTATTTTTACAATCCAAATTCTTAAAATTCACAGACTTGGTTCATTTTCAAACAGTACAAATTGTGTATAAAGCAATAAACAATTTACTTCCAGCAAATATTAAAAATATGTTTTTTAACAGATCAGGGGATTACAGTCTGAGGGGGAAATTTAAATTAAAGCATGAGTGGGCACAAACAACATTAAAAGGTTTCTGTATTTCTGTCTGTGGGGTGAGGATGTGGAACAGATTGGGAGTGGGGCTCAAGCAATGTCCAAGCATGAACCAGTTCAAACAGCGGTACAAAAATATGTTTTTTTCTGGGTATAGGGAGGAGGAAGGGTAATGAGGGTTAGGGTGTTTTTGTTTTTTGCTTCAGCTTGTAAATATATAGTATTTTGTATGTAAGTAGGTATGTGTAGGTGTATATTTATGTTTGTGTATATATGTATATGTGTATATATGTGTATGTATATGTGTATGTATGTTGATGTGTGTATGTATATATATATGTGTATGTGTATGTATACATATATATATTGATATCGGTTTAGGTGTGTAGGAATCTATGTGTATATGTGGCAAAGGGTATTACTGGTTGTGGGGAAGAAGGGGTAGGGATAAATAAGCTGATGCTTCACCCTACCCCTTTTCGGACATGTTGGGTACACAGTAGGAACTTTTTTGTTGCTGTCTTTACTGATCTATCTTGTAATTGTTGTTGTATCAAATGTTCGAAATAAACAGTTTTCATTCATTCATTCATTCATTTTCAGCTTCCAAGAATTGTGTACAGATCCTTGTAACATGGGGCCGTGCATTATCCTGCTGCAACATGAGGTGATGTTCTTGGATGTATGGCACAACAATGGGCCTCAGGATCTCGTCACGGTATCTCTGTGCATTCAAAATGCCATCAATAAAATGCACCTGTGTTCTTCATCCATAACAGACGCCTGCCCATACCATAACCCCACCGCCACCATGGGCCACTCGATCCACAACATTGACATCAGAAAACCGCTCACCCACACGACGCCACACACGCTGTCTGCCATCTGTCCTGAACAGTGTGAACAGGGATTCATCCATGAAGAGAACACCTCTCCAACGTGCCAAACGCCAGCGAATGTGAGCATTTGCCCACTCAAGTCGGTTACGACAACGAACTGGAGTCAGGTCGAGACCCCAATGAGGACGACAAGCATGCAGATGAGCTTCCCTGAGACGGTTTCTGACAGTTTGTGCAGACATTCTTTGGTTATGCAAAGCAGTTGTTTCAGCACCTGTCCGAGTGGCTGGTCTCAGACGATCTTGGAGGTGAACATGCTGGATGTGGAGGTCCTGGGCTGGTGTGGTTACACGTGGTCTGCGGTTGTGAGGCTGGTTGGATGTAATGCCAAATTCTCTGAAACGCCTTTGGAGACGGCTTATGGTAGCGAAATGAACATTCAATACACGAGCAACAGCTCTGGTTGACATTCCTGCTGTCAGCATGCCAACTGCACGCTCCCTCAAATCTTGCGACATCTGTGGCATTGTGCTGTGTGATAAAACTGCACCTTTCAGAGTGGCCTTTTATTGTGGGCAGTCTAAGGCACACCTGTGCACTAATCATGGTGTCTAATCAGCATCTTGATATGGCACACCTGTGAGGTGGGATGGATTATCTCAGCAAAGGAGAAGTGCTCACTATCACAGATTTAGACTGGTTTGTGAACAATATTTGAGAGAAATGGTGATATTGTGTATGTGGAAAAAGTTTTAGATCTTTGAGTTCATCTCATACAAAATGGGAGCAAAACCAAAAGTGTTGCGTTTATATTTTTGTTGAGTGTACAATAGTCAAGCAGGTTGGTGTGAATAAATCAACTGTGGGAGCAATTTTAAGAAAATGGAAGACATACAAGACCATTGATAATCTCTCGATCTGGGGCTCCACGCAAGATATCATCCTGTGGGGTCAAAATGATCATGAGAACGGTGAACAAAAATCCCAGAACTACACGGAGGGACCTGATGAATGACCTGCAGAGAGCTGGGACCAAAGTAACAAAGGCTACACACTACGCAGAGAGGGACTCAAATCCTGCAGTGTCAGGTGTGCCCCCCTGCTTAAGCCAGTACATGTTCAGGCCTGTCTGAAGTTTGCCAGATAGCATATGGATGATCCAGAAGAGGATTGGGAGAATATCATGTGGTCAGATGAAACCAAAGTAGAACATTTTGGTAAAAACTCAACTCGTCGTGTTTGGAGGAAGAAGAATGTGGAGTTGCATCCCAAGAACACCATATCTACTGTGAAGCATGGGGGTGGAAACATCATGCTTTGGGGCTGTTTTTCTGCAAAGGGGACAGGACGACTGATCCGTGTTAAGGGAAGAATGAACAGGGCCATGTATCGTGAGATTTTAAGCCAAAACCTCCTTCCATCAGTGAGAGCATTGAAGATGCAATGAGGCTGGGTCTTCCAGCATAACAATGATCCCAAATACACCACTCAGGCAACAAAAGAGTGGCTCCGTAAAAAGCATTCAAGGTCCTGGAGTGGCCAAGCCCGTCTCCAGACCTCAAACACATAGAAAATTTGTGGAGGGAGTTGAAAGTCCATGTTGTCCAGCGACAGGCCCAAAACATCACTGCTCTAGAGGAGATCTGCATGGCCAAAATACCAGCTACAGCGTGCGCAAACCTGGTGAAGACTTACAGGAAACGTTTGACCTCTGTCATTGCCAACAAAGATTATGTTACAAAGTACTGAGTTGAACTTTTATTACTGACCAAATACTTATTTTCCACCATAATTTACAAATAAATTCTTTAAAAATCCTACAATGTGATTTCCTGGATTTTTTTTTCTCATTTTGTCTCTTACAGTTGAAGTGTACCTATGCTGAAAATTACAGACCTCTCTCATCTTTCTAAGCAGGAGAACTTGCACAATCAGGAGCTGACTAAATACCTTTTTACCCCACTGTATGTTAAGAAGCAGACATGGAAAAAACAAAGGTAATGATGTTAGTGGTGATAAATAAAAGAATACATACTTGCTTTGACCAGCCAAGCACTACGGCTCCATGTCCATCAGACGTTGTACAAGACAGAAGGTCTTATTTCTGATACGCCTGTGAAACCACACAAGTAAAAATCAAAACTCAAAAGTGGCATTTTTGTGAACAAAGACATTTGACTGCCAGATAAGTGAAACAGCTACAATGATCACTTCTGCTTTTATAACTGTATGATTGTTTAGTCTATAAACTTCAATCATAAATTAACAAAACCAAACTAATAATATGATTGAGACATTAAAAATAAATGACTTTAAGATTCATAGTTTTCTTACATGCATGTGAAAAAACTATGTATGTACGTCCTTTGTTGGCACCGTTCCTGTTGTTTTTGCTGGTATGTCTTACCATCACTGTTTGATTAATGCTACTGCTGTGTATCACCCCCTTAATTCATCAGGGGGAAGAGAGGGAGCAGCAAATTTCAACTGCAATATTAAATTTTGGACATATTTGCGATGGTGTCTGCCAGCTGCAATTCATGCTGGAGTCGTGTTTTTCTAGGTGTTTGTGTTGACTTGCTGTGACGTGCAGTGTGTGTGTGTCAGGATATTTGCACAGCTACAGTCAGGTATCTTACTCTTTCCAGTGCGTCTGTGCACTGTTCTTTAGTACAGGCAACAAAATTGGAATGATGGTTCTTGCGTTGTCGCTGATCAAAATCATGACATCTTCATTGTCGAAAAACAAAAGGGTTCGTTCAGCCACCTACAGAGGACAGATATATCAATCAAGTCAAAGCACAACTGAAAGACCCCCTGATAGAAAACGATTATGACCCATGAAGGCAACATTGCTGATCTCTCATCACCTACCTTCTGGCTCAGGCTGGATGCACACTTGGCCAAACGTTTAAAGACAGGTGTTTGTACTTTGATGAAGACAGATTGATCGATGATAGGCAAAATGTCTTCCAGCGCATCCAAGAACATCAGTTCTTTTTTAATGTTGCTCTTTGGCCAGTATTTCAGGAGGGCCATCACAACCTGTTGTGATGGTAAAGGAAGAGAACAACCATGTTAATAAAGTATGTTTCATAAAAAGAGGTGGCATCTTTTCAGGTTTAAAAATATATACTCCCCCTCTAGCTGCCACCTTATCGTGGTGGGGGAGTTCGCGTACCCGGATGATCCTAGGAGCTATGTTGTCGGAGGGTTTGTGCTCCCTGTAGGGTCTCCCAAGGCAAACAGGTCCTAGGTGATGGGTCAGACTAAGGGCAGTTCAGAACCTCCATCACCAGTAAAAGATCAAGGACTGAGACGTCGCCCGGTATGGTGGAGCCAGGGTCCCACCCTGGAGCCAGGCCCAGGGGTTGGGGCTCGCGCGCGCGTGCCTGGTTGTCGGGCCTTAGCCCAGCCCGAAAGAGTGACGTGGGCCCGCCCTCCTGTGGGTTCACCACCTGCAGAGGGGGCCATGGGGGTCGGGTGCCGAGAGGATTGGGTGGCGGCCGAGGGCGGGTGGCCCGGCGGCCCGGTCCATGCTCACAGCCCCTGGCTGTTGGGATGTGGAATGTCACCTCGCTAGGGGGGAAGGAGCCTGAGCTTGTGCGGGAGGTTGAGAGATACTGACTAGAGATAGTCGGGCTCACCTCCACGCACAGCTTGGGATCTGGTACCCAACTCCTGGAGAGGGGCTGGACGCTTCATTTTTCTGGCGTCGCCCACGGGGAGAGACGGAGAGCTGGGGTTGCATTGCTTATTGCTCCCCAGCTCAGTCGCCAAGTGTTGGAGTTCACTCCGGTGAACGAGAGGGTCGCGTCCCTACGCCTTCAGGTCGGGGACAGGTCTCTCACCATTGAAAAAAAAATCCAGGAAATCACATTGTAGGATTTTTAAAGAATTTATTTGTAAATTATGGTGGAAAATAAGTATTTGGTCAATAACAAAACTTCAACTCAATACTTTGTAACATAATCTTTGTTGGCAATGACAGAGGTCAAACGTTTCCTTTAAGTCTTCACCAGGTTTGCACACACTGTAGCTGGTATTTTGGCCCATTCCTCCATGCAGCTCTCCTCTAGAGCAGTGATGTTTTGGGGCTGTCGCTGGGCAACATGGACTTTCAACTCCCTCCACAAATTGTCTATGAGGTTGAGGTCTGGAGACTGGCTCGGCCACTCCAGGACCTTGAAATGCTTTTTACGGAGCCACTCTTTTGTTGCCTGAGTGGTGTGTTTGGGATCATTGTCATGCTGGAAGACCCAGCCACATTGCATCTTCAATGCTCTCACTGATGGAAGGAGGTTTTGGCTTAAAATCTCACAATACATGGCCACGTTCATTCTTCCCTTAACACAGATCAGTCGTCCTGTCCCCTTTGCAGAAAAACAGCCCCAAAGCATGATGTTTCCACCCCTCACCTCCGGGAGAGCTTCTCCCAGATCCCGGGGGAGGTTGGAGACATGGAGTCCGAGTGGACCATGTTCTCCACCTCCATTGTCAATGCGGCTGCTCGTAATTGTGGTCGCAAGGTCTCTGGTGCCTGTCGTGGCGGCAATCCCCGAACCCGGTGGTGGACACCGGAAGTAAGGGATGCCGTCAAGCTGAAGAAGGAGTCCTACTTATCTTTGTTGGTAGGTGGGACCCCAGAGGCAGCTGACAGGTACCGGCAGGCCAAGCGTGCCGCAGCCTGTATGCTCGCAGAGGCAAAAACTCGGGTCTGGGAGGAGTTCGGGGAGGCTATGGAGGAGGACTATCGGTCGGCCTCGAAGAGATTCTGGCAAACCGTCCGACGCCTCAGGAGGCGGAAGCAGCTCTCCACCAGCACTGTTTACGGTGCGGGTGGGGAGCTGTTGACCCTGACTGGGGATGTTGTTGGGCGGTGGAAGGAGTACTTCGAGGATCTCCTCAATCCCATCGTCACGTCTTCCAAAGAGGAAGCAGAGACTGGGGACTCAGAGGCGGACTCATCCATTACCCAGGCCGAAGGCACCGAGGTGGTTAGAAAGCTCCTCGGTGGCAAGGCTCCTGGGGTGAATGAAATCCGTCCTGAGTACCTTAAGTCTCTGGATGTTGTGGGGTTGTCTTGGCTGACACGCCTCTGCAACATCGCTTGGCGATCGGGGACAGTGCCTCTGGATTGGCAGACTGGGGTGGTGGTCCCTCTGTTGAAGAAGGGGGACTGGAGGGTGTGTTCCAACTATAGGGGGATCACACTCCTCAGCCTCCCCGGTAAGGTCTATTCCACAGTACTGGAGAGGAGAATTCGACCAATGGTTGAACCTCGGATTCAGGAGGAGCAGTGTGGTTTTCGTCCTGGTCACGGCACACTGGACCAGCTCTATACGCTCCATCGGGTGCTCGAGGGTTCATGGGAGTTTGACCAACCAGTCCACATGTGTTTTGTGGATCTGGAGAAGGCGTTCGACCATGTCCCTCGGGGCACCCTGTGGGGAGTGCTCCGGGAGTACGGGGTGCGGGGTCCTTTGCTAAGGTCTATCCGGTCCCTGTACGACCACAGCAGGAGCTTGGTTCGCATTGCCGGTAGTAAGTCAAACCTGTTTCCAGTGCACGTTGGCCTCCGCCAGGGCTGCCCTTTGTCACCAGTTCTGTTCATTATTTTTATGGACAGAATTTCTAGGTGCAGCCAGGGTGTAGAGGGGGTCTGGTTTGGGAACCACAGAATCTCGTCTCTGCTGTTTGCGGATGATGTGGTTCTGTTGGCTTCGTCAAATCAGGACCTTCAGCGTGCACTGGGGCGGTCTGCAGCCGAGTGTGAAGCGTCCGGGATGAAAATCAGCACCTCCAAATCCGAGGCCATGGTTCTCGACTGGAAAAAGGTGTTTCGCCCTCTTCAGGTCGGTGGAGTGTCCTTGCCTCAAGTGGAGGAGTTTAAGTATCTTGGGGTCTTGTTCACAAGTGAGGGACGGATGGAGTGTGAGACCGATAGACGGATCGGTGCAGCATCTGCAGTGATGCGGTCGCTGTATCGTTCCGTCGTGGTGAAGAGAGAGCTGAGTAGGGGCAAAGCTCTCGATTTACCGATCGATCTACGTTCCGATCCTCACCTATGGTCATGAGATTTGGCTCGTGACCGAAAGAACGAGATTGTGAGTACAAGCGGCCGAGATGAGTTTCCTCCACAGGGTGGCTGGGCGCTCCCTTAGAGATAAGGTGAGGAGCTCGGTCACTCGGGAGGAGATCGGAGTCGAGCCGCTGCTCCTCCACGTCGAAAGGAGTCAGTTGAGGTGGCTCTGGCATCTTTTCCGGATGCCCCCTGGACGCCTCGCTGGAGAGGTGTTCCGGGCACGTCCCACTGGGAGGAGGCCCCGGGGAAGACCCAGGACACGCTGGAGGGACTACATCTCTCGGCTGGCTTGGGAACGCCTTGGGGTTCCCCCGGAGGAGCTGGGGGAGGTGTGTGTGGATCGGGAGGTCTGGGCGGCTTTGCTTGAGCTGCTGTCCCCGCGACCCGACTCCGGATAAAGCGGAAGAAAATGGATGGATGAAATGGATGGATGGATAGATGGGCCCTATCTTGATGGTTTGTAGGGCACTGACTATAAAGGTGCTTGAAATGATTTTGGGATGTCTCAAAGTGCTTTCTGTTTTTTAAACTGTGTCAAATCTGAGTAGAAAACAAGGTGCTGGGCACGAAGCGGCTGGATTAAGTTGCCTAAATAGTCATGGGTATGTTGTGGGCAAAACATATTATCAGCCAATCAGAATCGTGCCTGTAACCATGACACACACGTGCACCAAATACTTAATTTTGAGATGGTGTCTTCAGAAGCAAGAGGTTTTCTGGAGAGGATACAAATCAGCATGCATATAACATGCGCATTACACTGGAGGTGTCGTGATTATTGTGGCAGTTGCATTAACACCTGTTGCCTCCACTACCATTTTAGAAAATTGTGTATTGACCATCATGTGTGCATGCTGCACCTAAGTTTGGTCTTCACATACAAATTTCTGAATGAACAAAGTCTGCAGATCCACAATGAGACCTGTCATCTGCAGCCCTTTTTAAGGTAGGTTAAATACTGTTCATTCTAACTGTACTGTTGTGTACTTTTTCTTTATGCTGTAATGTAGATGGAGTGAGTGAACTTTCTTATTCTGTGACAGCTGGAATGGATGATTAGTATTTGTAATCTGCTTTTGTATCGAAGAATAGTTGTTGGCAGATAACTGTATTTTTTTGTTGTTTTATCCACTGCTGTAAATTACATAGACAATATTGCATCACAAGTTATTTGACGTACCGGTTCAGTTACCATCTCATCCTTCTCCAAAAACCGGGCAACACATCTGACCAACTGCAAATCACATAAAGAGAAACACTTAGTGTCAGAGGATTGAAATTTAAATACAAAAATGAGGACAAAAGTTCAGGTGAGTAGAAATGGTGACTGCTCAGATGATGAGAGAAACAGAATTTCCTGCACGCATTACCTCTGGATGATAGTCACCAAGTGACTCCGCTGTGTGCAGAGGCATCAAAACTTTCAAGAGGAAATTCCTGTCGTCTTGACGTAGTGGCTCCTCAAGATCTTTGATTAAACTGTGGGTACAAAAAACCTGTAAGTGCACCTGAAAAACCTTGTTAGCTTGTAGAAATGACTGGGAAGGAATTAAATAGGCATCATTATGGTACAGCTTCATTTGCTCCTCTCTGTGGTTATCAAAGGAAAAGTAAATGCAAGAACACCTAAAAGATGTGTCAGATTTGTTTGTGAAATCAGCAGTTCCATACCTTCTAATTAAGTCCAGGAGTTCAGCAATACCACTGTGGTGACCCGTCTCATAAATAAACCTTTGAAAAGAAACAAAAGTTAATACAAACATTTTACAAGTACCAACACCACAAATAGAAATGGTATCAAGAGTTTAATAATACTACTGCTTCTGCTGATACTGCTTATCAATCCGGTATTTATATGGGATTCCTATTGTTTTTTTTTTATCATTATTATTATTATTTGAGTATAAAGGAAATGAAGAACAGACTCAACAATGGCTTGGGCATCTTTAAAAGGGAGTGGTGCAGCAGGGGAACATCACTGACCTGCAGAAAATGTGACTGATTTCTTTGAAGATGAACTTTCTTAATCCAGCAAATGTTTCAATGATCCCGTAGAGCACTACTTTGAGAATTTTTCTCTCCATGGGATCTGTACTCTCAAAAAGTTGAAGAAGCTGCAATAGAAGAAAGGTTATTCACTATTTGAAACATATTACTAAAACCAATTGTAAGAACAGTTTTCCATACAAATTGTAACACACAAAGTTGTTATAATGTGTAGTTCTTACCTGCATGACAAATTTCTTGTCAATGTACTTCTCTCCAATCTTTGGGTCAAACGTAGGATGGGTTAAAAACTTAAATAAGCACTGAAGGGCCAGCTGCATGAGAAACACAAAGATAAAGCAATGAATTCTGGGAATTAAATCAATGATGTTAGTGTCAGAGTGTTCAAAGACGAGGTACAGTAGGGGAAACTGGGTCACGGTGAATCAAGGGACACAGTGCATCAGTAGCTATATCTGCAAAACTACATATATATTTGCAGCAGTTATGCCATATTTTTATGCATAAAGACACCCCCTTATAAATTGCTGGGTTTTTTGGATACATTAAGGGTAAAACTAAGTGGTAAGTGAAGTCAGTTTTTCCTATCAAAAGTAAATTTTGTGGATGTCAGTGTCTTTTTATTTATTTCTCACAACAGAGGAAAGGTGGCCCCAAAAAATTATTAGTTAGAAGACTACCCCGTCCAACTGATGAGCATGTGTTATGTCTTCGCCAGACTATCAGCTATTTGATAACATGACTCGTGTGTCACATGCACCTGGGGCACAGTGAATCGGGGCACAGTGAATCAGTCTAGAAAGTGATTTACCCAGTAAGCCCCAGTATCAAGTAGATGACAAATATTACTTGTTGAAGCTCATACATTTATTTTTCCATGAATTATTTCTATAATTTGTGTATATAAACAACTGTTTTCACATTTGAACAGAAATTATGACAGTTGTATTTATAATAGTTTCTAAAGGACTTATATCACTATATAAGACACTCACACATGACGTAGCTGGTTTGCTGGATAGTTTGTATATGCATCACATATATTTAATCATTTTGAAGAAATCTTTATACTCATGTGTTTTTTCATTATATTCTAAGTTGATTTACTGTGCCCCGGACACTAATTCATGGGGCACAGCTGAAAAAAGCAAATATCTAATCGGTCAATCACAACGCAGCAGAAACAACACATTTAAACATGGAAACATGTCTGTTTAAGGACCCCGCCAATATCAAGGGGATGCCCACTTTACACCTGGCTATAGATGACAAATGGTTACTTTCAAGTTGTGGTGATGGACCAGTTGCCTGGGTGACTGCCACCCAGGATCCAACAAGCTTTCATCATGTGGTGGATGCACTGGGGCACATTCCAAAACCTGACCTGTATCTTGGTTAAACTATTACAAAATGGATCACAATACTCAACCTGGGGGAGTGGCAATGGAACGTCAAGTTTGTATTCGTCATCGTCTGCTTCATTTAGACTGGACAACGGAGGCAACGTCCTGAAGATGATCGCTTCACACTGGAAGAAAGAAGATCAAAGGTCAATTTTCAGCTGACATACATGAAAATTCAGTAAGGTATGTCTTTTATAATACATTCCAATTATAAGGTAGAACTCTACTAGTGTATACTAAGATAAATCTAAACATCTAAAAAAGAGTAGAAGAGTAGAATAGAGTAGAGCCATTTAGGTGCCTGGGCTTGAGAACCAGGGATGGGAGGTTGAAAAGCTTATTTATCCATGTATATGTATAACGTGTATATGTATGACATGTATATGTACAACAGACAGGATATGAGGCAAATTTGGTTTGTAAATAATTCTCTGCTATCCAAGGCAACTTTTCTTTTTTTGGCGTGGTCTCAGAGTGCATGAAACATCATCAGTTTCTAAAACCTCTGGAAAATAAATTTCTGTACATATGAGCTGCAACAAAATGTAATAAAGGGTGAATATAGAAATTGTTCTCCCGAGAATTCTCTCTTTTTATGCAATCATGTCAATTCTGGGAGCCTTCACTCATGCCACGCTTCACCACATCCATGGCACCACCTTGGGTACGAGAAGGCATTCATCCAAACATACAACCGACCTATCGCCACCTTTCAAAAGTCACCGTCTATCTGCCACAGACAATTGTCTTTCCTCAGCCACCGATGCCTTCAACACTGAAGCACCTGTGCGCTGGATCATGCACTGCAAGGCCAAAATATCATAGCTGCAAGTAAAACACCTCATCTGAATCTCTGTAAGTAACTGATCATTGAACAAAAACTCCATCCAGAGGTACCAAGGATCCTCAGAAGAAACCTAGTACCAAACACACCCAGTCATCACCACAGGTCACTGGTTATTCCAAGTCTCACAACCGCACAGTTCGACAGGAAGCATCAGGATACTAAAGACTTGGATATCACGGAACAGTCTACGCTCATACCCAAGTCATCACATTTTAATGCAAATGACATCAAAAAGTCAATCTGTGTCCACTCAGGGACTCCTGTTGTGTCATTGTGGGACATATGAGGAAATGTTAATGCGAACCTCAACTAGACCAACTTTTACATACTCTATCTGTCGCTCTGTTTTCTATTCACACTTAACACCAGAAACACAATATTAACAGAGAAAATGTAGCTGAAAAAAGTGTAAACGCAGCAATATTCTCAGCCCAGGTTTCACCCTCATCTTTATCTTTAGTTTAACCCACAAAACTATAATCCTCAGGTGTACTGACCATGTTCACCATCTCTGGATACATGGGCTCAGTGATGGTGTTTGTTTCGTTCTTGAAGTAGTACAACACTCGTTTCAGTGCCATCTGCTTCTGTTCTTTCTTCTCGAGGTCACAATTTGTGTCCGAGTGAAAGTCACAAACCACAGAGCACTGCTGCAGGTCCTGGATGAAATTTATTTCCCTATCTGAGGAGGCAGAGAGGTAAATAGTGAGGCAGGTAAATGGAAGACAAATGAAAAAAATTAAAATGAAAATTTAAAAAATAAAATACAATCACATCAGTCCAATCTGATTTACTATCATAATGATTAAAAAAAATCACCAATATAAAACTGTCATTTTAAATGATCACAGCACAATATACTCAAGGTGCATAACAGCAGATGTGTCTGTGTTAAATAACCACTTTAAATGGATTTTTGTTGTCAAATTAGCTCATATTTATACTGAGATCAAAAGATCACACCTCTTTTAAAGTCATGTCAGAATCAAAATCAAAGACCAGTTTTGTTTTTCACACCTCTTCATGTAGTCTCCCTTGAAGTCTGTGTGAGAAACTTACAGGCAAGTTTGTTCAGGCAATTTAATAAACTTTTCCACAATTACATTTTGTCACATTGAGTTTTTGCTACATAATGTATATAGAGTTCCCATACATATGGGTCTAACCATTTGTACATTATCGTGCTTGTCACAGAATTTTAACATAATAATCAGATGTGAATTCACTCTGACACAGATTTCAAATGTATCTTTCCTGCTCTAGACAGACTTTTGTGTTTTTGCCTGTAAAAACCTATTTTTGCCAGGATGTTTTTGTCAAGTTTTAACAGGGTTTTCACCATGATGCATCTAAAATGTCCCAACTTGCTTTTTGTATATATGTATTTATATACTGAAAGCTGTGCACATATGTGTCTCACTACATATGTTGTTACCTTTTGTGTCCAAACGGCAGCCGGTGTTTTTTCGAGAACTGTGCTGCTTATCTGGTGCTGAGGAGGGAACTGGGATTCTTGACGTATTCTGTGTGCTGATTTTTTTAACATCTTTCCCATTTGTCATGTTAGTATTTTTTGCATCAGCACACTGTATGGAGATTTTGAAAAAGAGGAGAAAAAATGGCCACAGATTAATTCACTCATTTATGATTGACTTTTCAGTGTTTTTAGTAATGATAATAATAATAATAATAATAATAATAATAATAATAATCATATTATATGAATACTAATAATTATAGTTAGGGGTAGGGTTATTAATAGTGAGTTTTAAAAAACCCTGTCACAAAAATTCGAATCATTTCATGATGGGAGGACAAAAAAAAACAAAAAACAAAAAACAAAAAAACGTGAGACTGGACTGGAATATTACACCCTTCACAAATATCACCCATGATGGAAAAAAAGAAAAAAACAAAAGAAACCTTATTGTGCAAAAATAAAATAAAATTATATATATATATATACAAATTCTACCGAATTCAGAGCCTGATCTTGATCAACATTTTTAGCTGTGATACTAATGAGGTGCTAAAACACTTTCGTGGAGGAAATTTATTGGAGAAAATGTTAAACAGGATGAAATCAAAACAAAGTGAACTCACCACTTCCATTGGAGGTTTCATTGTTGGAACAGCAGGTGCACTAACTTTACTGTAGGGAGTAAAAACAATGTCAGAATTAAAAAAGTGTTTCACTTGAGAATCACGTGAATGCAAAAAAAGAGAGGGTTTTCTTCATCTTTTTTTTTTTTTTTTGCTTTTACCGTTCATTCGTGCTGTTCTTGACGGATGGTTGACTTTGTTGACCGTATGCAGCAGGTTTAAACTTTCCCTTTCCAACGGCAACATAACTCGCTCCGTTCTTGATCCCCATTGGAACTTTAATGGGACGCCCATCGAGTGTGTAAAGACTGTAAATTCAAAAAGGGGAAAAGGAGAAACTTAAGATTGCTTTGTTCCAATTTCATGTTTGAGAATCTAATTCCAGTTCCTACTGCAGTTACAAGTATTTAAAAATGATTCAATCTGATTCAGTTCCATTATGACCAGAATGTATGTTTACATTTATAAGTTAAGACAATTCTGCCCTATAAATGTATAAACAGTTGATTAAACACAAAATAATCTGCAGTGCATTTTAAGACAATACTGGATTGTGTACAGAGAAAGTCTTTAATGAAATTGTTCATTTATTTTGTGGCTAGCATGCCACTCCAAGCTAGCTTAGCTAGTTAGCATGTAGCCCTCTTACAAATGAGCTTGTTCTCATTTGTGAATAAATACTGGAACTGACATTCATCATGTAACATCAGACTGCTTAAAAATGTCTCTCTGCAACTCTTTTTTCTTGTTCTTCTGGTTCTTTGCCTCTGCTGAGGGTGCACAGTACCTTTTCACTTTACTGTGAAGTTTTTTTGCCACCAGCTTGATGATGGCTTTCATTCCACCTGGTGCATTTTTGGGGATCTCTACTGGCATTGGAGGAACCCAGGGCTGTCCATCAGTAAACACACTGTAGAATGGAGAATCAGATATAATCATATATTGTCAGGATGAATATTTAATCATTTGAAAAGCTCTACTTACTTGATTGTGAAAAACACTGTTTGGGCCTTTCTGTCAGCAGTTGAAGCCTACAAAGAAGAGGAAAAGTTTAATATACGTACTGTAAGTGGTGATTGAATGAAATCAAACACATATTTGCTGCCTGTTATAGGCCAAATGTGTATGTATATTGTTAGAAATGTTCAGTTTGTTGGATTAAAGCTATTTTCTCACCTCTGGTTTTGTCTTCTGTTGTGATGTTGTCTTCTCACCATATCTGAAAGTACAAAAAATAAATCATATGTGTGAGACAGCAACACAGGGCCACTGACCAAAAATCACTTCCACAACTGTTAAATAATATAATTACTACCTGAATAATACAGTCTTTTATATTAAGTGACCCTTAACTGGAATAAGTGGACATAGGTAACCAATCAATCAATCAATGGCATAGCAACATTTGGGTTAAAGACAGCTGGTTTCACAACTGACTGATGTGATGTGAATTGTGGTCACCAATACACCGAAGCTGCAAAGTTTTTCATCTTCTTATCCCGTGTGCAGTTTGATTGATTGATCATGATCAATTACTGTGTAAATTATTTGGGGCGGGCAGGATTTATATGGCTTCATGTGAGAAGTAATTACCAGAAATCCTCATTATTTTGACACTTTATGTGCCATCTAAAGTGTGCATTCTACATACATGTATGCATTCACAATGTGTGCATTCTACATATATGTAGAATGCACAAATTTTGTGAGTTTTACTTTCTGTAAAATGATCAGGAATTACCGCAGGTTATGGGTGATTCTTAAACGGGCACGTATTATGTCCTTTGATCATATTGTATGAAAAACAGAAAAAAGGGGAAATTTCACACTTTTATAGTTATCTTTACAATGAAAGTGTGTTAAGAAATTTGTTCTAGTAGTCTATGATGCTTTTTCACCTTTTTTCAGCATCATATGCAAATATTGCCGTTTTGTGCTTGTCCCACACCCAGACTTTTGATCTTCAATGATAAAAATGAATGGTAAAGAAACGTTTTTTCTAATGTTTTAAAATATCGCTGAATAAAATATCAGTAAAATAATCAAAACATAATTGGGGTATTCAATGTCATACAACTGTTGCGATTTTTTTTAAACAAAATGTAGTTGTCCCACACTATTGCCGTAATTTCCACCACAACACTGTAATGTCCCTTTAAAGTTTGTATGAAAGATTGTTTGGGTACTTTCTATGGAGATAAACAGTGACATCAGAGCACATGTATATAGCGCCAAATCACAACAGTTGCCCCAAGGCGCTTTATATTGTAAGGCAATGGTGTGGTGGAAATTACATTTACAAGGCCAATAGTGCCCGTAGTTAAAGAATCACCCTTATATAAATATTGTGTGAACACAATCATCTGTGTAAAATGAACTTTAACTTGTTGGTGTCCTGGTGTGGAGGCACGTGGTACTCACTACACACCTGGAGCAACTAGGGGATTAAGGACCTTGCCCAAGGGCCCTCAGTGATTTTCCAGTCAGGCTGGGATTTGAAGCGAGGATCCTCTGGTCTAGAGCCCAACGTTTAACCACTAGACCAGCACCTCCCCTACCTGATATGTGTAGTATTTAGAAAGCCAGATCTCTCCTCTTCCGTTTAGGATGTCTCAAATTTACCATCTGGAAACCGAGGGAAGGCCTCCATCATCAAAACCGACATTACTGCTGTTATTGGTTTTGTCTTCATTGGATATAATACAACATATGACAAACATTACAGACACATTAAAGAACACCTTTCCACCTAAAACCTTTAACAGATTTCTAATTTCTCTTCACATTGTCATTTGCCTACAGTTGTTCAAACTATATTATAAATTTCCTCAGGTTACATCCACAATAGCTGCTTCCATCCAGTGTAACTGGGTGGTAATAAACTGTCATCTAAAGATTATCCAGAACTTCAGTTGTTTGACAGGTTCTTCATCAGTATGACAGTTGTGTCGCTCACCAGATGTCACTGTTTGCTGGCACTTCAGCCATATCCATTCATTAGTGATGCACATGCTGACGATGTCCTAGCTGTTGTTTCATCATAACCCAAATGATACTCACCTTGAGTCTCCCCAACCAACTGGTTATCTCAGTTATTCTCGTCGTACCCAAGGATTCTTTGAAGTGATCCAGCCCTGAACACATCCAATCTCGGCCTCAGGTCACTGGTTTGTCCAAATCCCACAACCGTACAAAGAAAGCACCAGAACTCAACAAACTTGTAACTTTGTTGTCCGACAAATACATCAACCACCTGTCCAGTAACCTCATACGCAGTTTCCAGCCATCTCAACAACAACCCCCATGTTCTGCTAAATAAACCCATTTTGATTCCCAACATGACTCGGGTTGTGCTCACACAAGTCAAAATAGATGCATTGTTGAAAATATATATTCAAATCTCTTTATTCATTCTACATCATTTAACACCACTAAAGACAGTGAGAACACACAAACTACATGAACATTTGTCAGTTATTTAAGAAACTGCATTTTTTTTTTTTTTTTATAAAATAAGAACTTTCTAAATCCTGGTGCTGCTGAATGTGCAGCAAAAAAAAAAAAAAAAAGTAAAAATAAAGACGTATGTTCCAGATTGACTGTATCCTCTTGCTATTTGTTTTATTCTGTACAGAGACAATTTGTACAAAATGAGTCTAGATATATAACACTACATGAAACAAGTCAACTCATATATACACAATATTAAATGAATCATATAATACAGGTCACATACAAAAGGACACTTTCATTTATCATGTTTTGGAATTATGTTCAACTTAAAAAGCTCTGCAAAGATGCTGCAGAATCAGAACCAACTGCAAAAAGTAATTTTAAAAACCATCTCATTATGAACGACTCATTTTCAAACACTAAAATAAACTTCAAACTTTTCTGACTCACTCCTAAATTCCATAAAACATCTTTTCCCTGCAAGCAGGAGAGTTCAATAAATGACCTTGAGGACAGAAAGACATCAGCTTGCTGAATGGCATTCCTCCAGGGGAAAAAGGTACATGTTTAACATGGTACTTTAAATTTACATCTTTTTTGCATTCAAGCAAATACAGTATTAATACAGTTAACAAGCCAAGTCACAATGTCAGTTTATTTTCAGCATCTGGTATTTTAGTGACCACTTCACACTTCACGCTCTGTTTTAGAGTCCTGCTCACTCTGAGGCCACAAACAAAATCAAAAATTCTAACAGATGCACTGTGAACCTCCAGGGAAAAGACAAAGAAATAAATCACACGGAATATGAAGAATTCTACCAGACCTCTTTAAAGAACTGTACTCAATGGAGAGATTTTCTGCACAATTCATTTGTCCCAACTATTTAAATCAGAAACCTGTTGATATAAACAACGACATTTCATGTATTCAATGAAGATTCTTTAATCTTTGTAGAATACTGCAGTTTTTAGGGTGGCACTCCTTCCAAGCTTTGAACGTGGGGACAACAGCTTCATGCAAACTGTGGATTAAAATTAAACAGAAACAAGATGCAAACATTCCAGACAACCAAGCAAACATCACAAACCATATTTAATAAGCAAAACCGTTGACCCACATATGAATAATAAAGCTTTCACCTGCCATTTTCCTGAACAATGCAAGGCTGCGGAAAGGCGCCATTTTGGTCTTGAATGTGCAAAACTTAAAAACAAAGCAAAACAAAACCCCAAGGCATGTGTTTCTGTGAAGTCAGATGAATACATACCCAAGAAATAAAGAAATAACAGCAGTATTGGCACTGGTGCATTTAAAAAAAACAAATCCATGAAAGTCAGTCTTTCCTTTAACCATCAGTTTGTAAGTTCCACCTACCCCCCTCACCTCATTTGACAGCAGGAGAAATAAAATATGGGTCATTGCATATGAAATCACCAAAGGTCCCAGTTTTATGGTTTTGGAATTGCCTGACTTTGGTTTATTTTGTAACCAGTGTTGAGAGAAGAATGGTCTTGGTGGCAGCTCAATATCTTGTTTCATTTAGATTCTATGGAGGTTTTAAAATGGGGGCGTGTCCGTGTTAACCCTCTGTGTTACGTTTGTGTCCATGTTTACTTCGCCATAAATCAAAAACTAGAAAAGATGTAAACTTGATATTTTCAGAATTTGTTTATTCTGTCTTAAAGTTTGTGTAAAATGTACAGTTGAAGAAATTAACCTCCTGGGGACCACGGCATTAATTACAAAAAATGGAATTTGAAAGAAAAAAAAAAAAAAGTTCCGAAAGTGTGCTGACTTTGATGTGCATTTTACCATATTTGCCTTGTCATGTAAAATGCTGTTTGGCATGTTGGTAGTACTAATGTTAGGCTTCCTTGGGATGCAAAGAACACCACAATGTCCTCAGATTTTGCCCGAAATTAACCCTTGTCCGGCTATTTTTACCAAATATATTCCTTTGGCACCCCCTTTTGGGCATGTGGGCATCTTTTGATTTTTGTTTTGTTGGTCTCAAATGAAAGGTCTTAATTGGAATTTCAAATTAAACCTGGTACCAACATCTAACAAAAAGCCTGATGGGTGCCCTCATGTGGTCATAATCGGTGGTTTTAAATTAGTTTTTATAAAATTATCTTTTTAACTAGAAATTTAATTGTTAATAAATTCTTTTTTGTATTTGGGAACCACGTCTCTGTCTCAATTACAACGAACCTGTGTGTCTTACAACCCCTGGCAATAATTATGGAATCACCGGCCTCGGAGGATGTTCCTTCAGTTGTTTAATTTTGTAGAAAAAAAGCAGATCACAGACATGACACAAAACTAAAGTCATTTCAAATGGCAACTTTCTGGCTTTAAGAAACACTATAAGAAATCAAGAAAAAAAGATTGTGGCAGTCAGTAACGATTACTTTTTTAGACCAAGCAGAGGAAAAAAATATGGACTCACTCAATTCTGAGGAATAAATTATGGAATCACCCTGAAAATTTTCATCCCCAAAACTAACACCTGCATCAAATCACATCTGCTCGTTGACATTGACCCTATGTCATGACATTGGCCAAATACAAACAACATGGGAAAGTTGTTAAAGGCAAACATACTGGTAGACCAAGGAAGACATCAAAGCGTCAAGACAGAAAACTTAAAGCAATATGTCTCAAAAATCGAAAATGCACAACCAAACAAATGAGGAGCGAATGGGAAGAAACTGGAGTCAACGTCTGTGACCGAACTGTAAGACACGGTCTAAAGCAGGGGTGGGCAATTAATTTTTACAAGGGGCCACATGAGGGACCTGAATTGTGTCAAGGGGCCATACCAATGGTATCTTTAGCTTAATTCTGCCCAACTGTCTTCCACTGTAAAATGCACTTAGTTACATAATGTGTATCATTCAGTTCATGAATATCTGAAGTTTTTAATAATGAGAACTGTTGTACGCTAAAAATTTCACATTTAATTACTAATTCGCAGTTGCAGTATACAGGTGGAGTGAAAAACAGAAGACACGTGGTCTGAAACATCTTACAGGTGTGAACCACACGAAATCCAGTCAAGTCACATATATAAACACATTGACACGTTCGCTCTTTTAGCTTCACAATAAAAGCATCCGACTAGTTTAATCAGGCATTTTCAGAATAAAATAAATTTCTGGCAACTGAATTTTTACCATTACTGCAATTCTTCCAACATGGCAACTTTTCACATTATAACTGTAAATATTGTAAATAAAACAATTCTAATTAACGTTTTTCATTGGAAAATTCACTTAATTGCATATTTTGAATAGCTGGTACTGGTAACTGGGAAAATAAAACTATTCTGTAACTATTTATAATTAGGCTATGTGAAATTGTAGTGTAGAGGTCAAATACAGGCATACAATAATACATCAAACAATATCTTGCAATGTTTTCAACCTCATTTCACCTCTTCAGTGAGAATAATCCAGTCGGTTCTGGGCTTCAACAAGGGCATTGAAATCTGGCTGAATGTCAGAAGTGGCTATGCGCAGAACAGCTGAGAGGTGGTCATCAGTGATAGAGGATCTGTGTTTAGATTTGTTGAACTTCATCAATGAGAATGTCTGTTCACACACGAATGTAGAGCCAAAGAGGGCTAGGATACTCTGAGCATGTCTCCTCAGGTGTGGAAAGCTCTCCTTTTTCAGAGAGGAGTAAAAGTCCAGCAGTGAGACCGACCTAAAGTGCTCTGCCAGAAGTATGTCAGACTGTAGGTCAATGAGTTCCATCTGAACATCACTTGGTGCGTTATCAACACTAAAGCTGAAGAGAAAAGAAACCATGTGCATTTCACTTTCAAGAGTTTTGAAATCTTGAAATGTCCTTGAAAACTCTTCATGCAGAGCTTCTAACATGGTTGCGTACTTGTGGAGGTGATTGGCTGATCTTGTGGTTTCCTTTAGTGTTGGCAAGTGGGTCAGAATGTTGTCCTTCACTTGGTTCAAGAGAAGCTGCAGCTTTCTCATGAAAGCCTTCACTGCACTGTACATCTCATACACAAAAGCACCCTTGCACTGCAGTTTGACATTTAGTTCATTCATAAGTGCAGTCACATCCATGGCAAATCCGAGGTCTGCCACCCAGTCTTCATCTGAAAGCTCTGGGATGTCATGTCTTTTCTTAATACAGAAAGCCTGAATCTGGTCTTTCAGGTCCCAGACACTTTACAGTACTTTGCCCAAGCTGAGCCACCTGACAGCACAGTGATAGCTTATTTCACTATGTTCAGTCTCATTTTCCTCCAGAAGTGCAACAAATTGTCTGTGATTTAATGCTCTCGCTCTGATGAAGTTCACTATTTTAGTTACAGCATCAACAACGTGATTAATCTGCAACACTGTCTTACATGAAACGTCCTGATGTATAATGCAATGTAAAAATGTTAATTTCTGCACAGGGTTGATTTCTGTCACTTTATCCTGTATTCTCTTTAGAAGCCCAACATTCTTCCCTGTCAGATTTGGGCAACCGTCCGTTGTCACACCTGTTAGCTTTTCCCATTTCAGTCTTAATTTGTCCAAACATGCATTTACCTCTGTGAACAAGTCCAGACCAGTGGTTGTACCTTTCATTGACTGCATGGCTGCCAGCTCCTCTGTGATTTGAAAGTCCGCACTTATCCCACGTAAAAAAAAATTAGTAGCTGGTTGGTGTCACGTACATCGCAGCTTTCATCTAATGCCAGAGAAAAACAGTCAAAGTCGGCGGCTCTGTTCTTCAGCTGAAGTGTCAAGTTTCTAGCGATGTCCTCCACCCGCCTCGTGACAGTGCGTCGGGAGAGTGACACGTTCTCAAACGCGTTCTTTTTCTCTGGACAAATCAGTGAAACAGAGTCCAATAAGCACTCCTTAAACTCTCCATCAGAAAATGCTTTACTTTTTCTGGCGATTTTGTGAGAGATTACATAACTTGTCCTGACGGCTGCATCTCTGGTGGTGTGAAGTTTGGTAAAAAGTCCTTGTCGGGCTTGCAGTTTTGCGAGCAAGACTCCCTCGCACGCTCATCATCTAACAAATTTCTGTATTTATCCTCATGCTTAGTCGTGTAGTGGCGATTCAAATTGTAATCTTTAAACACAGCAGCTTCTGTACCACAAATTAAGCACACGGCTTTACCTCTAATTTCTGTAAAGAAATACTTGGCAGTCCACGTCTTATTGAAAACACGACATTCGTTATCGATTTTTCTTTTCTTAGCATGAGCTGACATTTTGAGGGTGACAGGGCTAGCATCACATCCCGCTGTTCACCTTCACACACATACAGAATAGGCGTGAGCGTATTTTCAAAATAAAAGCAGCACAGTTGTATTTCATGCATAACCGTTATTTTTTCAATTAATTTTTTAATTTATCATTGGCCTCACACGGGCCGGACAGGGATGCAGAAAGGGCCGGATCTGGCCCGCGGGCCGTGGTTTGCCCAGGTCTGGTCTAAAGGAAATGGGATTTACATACAGAAAAGCTAAACGAAAGCCATCATTAACACCTAAACAGAAAAAAAAACAAGGTTACAATGGGCTAAGGAAAAGAAATCGTGGACTGTGGATGACTGGATGAAAGTCATATTCAGTGATGAATCTGAAATCTGCATTGGGCAAGGTGATGATGCTGGAACTTTTATTTGGTGCCGTTCCAATAAGATTTATAAAGATGACTGCCTGAAGAGAACATGTAAATTTCCAGTCATTGATGATATGGGGCTGCATGTCAGGTAAAGGCACTGGGGAGATGGCTGTCATTACATCATCAATAAATGCACAAGTTTACGTTGATATTTTGGACACTTTTCTGATGTTTGGGGATGTCATTTTTCAAGATGATAATGCATCTTGCCATAGAGCAAAAACTGTGAAAACATTCCTTGCAAAAAGACACATAGGGTCAATGTCAAGGAGCAGATGTGATTTGATGCAGGTGTTAGTTTTGGGGATGGAAATTTACAGGGTGATTCCATAATTTATTCCTCAGAATTGAGTGAGTCCATATTTTTTTTCCTCTGCTTGGTCTAAAAAAGTAACCGTTACTGACTGCCAATCTTTTTTTCTTGATTTCTTATAGTGTTTCTTAAAGCCAGAAAGTTGCCATTTGAAATGACTTTAGTTTTGTGTCATGTCTGTGATCTGCCTTTTTTCTACAAAATTAAACAACAGAATGAACATCCTCCGAGGCCGGTGATTCCATAATTTTTGCCAGGGGTTGTAGTTTGAAGTTATTCAATTGTCGAATTCCCTGGGTGAAATTCCCAGGGTGATGTCAGAAGTCCGACATATCATGTTCATTCATGATTTCTAATTGTCTTGACGATTAGGAGTAACTTGTCCGCTTTGCCACAATCGCATCAAAATCATCAATCACAGCAATTGGAGCTGAATCAACAAACTGTCATTGGACAGAACTTGACAGGCAAGAGCTTGCAAAGTTAAGAAAATTTTCACAACAAAATAAATTGAGCTAATTTACTTGACTTTGTTGTTTGCTTAATTTGGGAGGGGGGTGGAGAACATAATTGATGGAGGCTATGCCTCGTCCAATATAACTTTTCTTCATCCAATATTTCTCTATGTTGGACTCCTTACCATCCATCCATCCATCTATATATATATATATATATATATATATATAGATATATACACGAGGTCTGTCAATAAAGCAACGGTCCTTTTTATTTTTTTCAAAAACTATATGGATTTCATTCATATGTTTTTACGTCAGACATGCTTGAACCCTCGTGCGCATGCGTGAGTTTTTCCACGCCTGTCGGTGACGTCATTCGCCTGTGAGCACTCCTTGTGGGAGGAGTCGTTCAGCCCCTCGTCGGAATTCCTTTGTCTGAGAAGTTGCTGAGAGACTGGCGCGTTGTTTGATCAAAATTTTTTCTAAACCTGTGAGACACATCGAAGTGGACACGGTTCGAAAAATTAAGCTGGTTTTCAGTGAAAATTTTAACGGCTGATGAGAGATTTTGAGGTGATTCTGTCGCTTTAAGGACTTTTCACGGTGCGAGACGTCGCTCAGCGCTCTCAGCCGCCGTCGTCAGCCTGTTTCAAGCTGAAAACCTCCACATTTCAGGCTCTATTGATCCAGGACGTCGTGAGAGAACAGAGAAGTTTCAGAAGAAGTCGGTTTCAGCATTTTATCCGGATATTCCACTGTTAAAGGAGATTTTTTTAATGAAAGACGTGCGGACCCGTCCGCACGTCGGCTCGCAGCCGACGCGACGCTCCGCCACAGGAAAAACAACTCTGTTGAAAGCCTTAAGGACAAGTTGGAACATGTCCTGCTGTTAAACAATTTCTCATATACTCACTCCACTGAAAGCCATCAAAAGCCGCCTGGATTTTACAAATGGTTATCAACACGGAGGTGTTTTTCCTGTGCCGCCGCACCGCGTCGGCTGCATCCCGACGCGCGGACCCGTCCGCACGTCTTTCATTAAAAAAAATCTCCTTTAACAGTGGAATATCCGGATAAAATGCTGAAACCGACTTCTTCTGAAACTTCTCTGTTCTCTCACGACGTCCTGGATCAATAGAGCCTGAAATGTGGAGGTTTTCAGCTTGAACAGGCTGACGACGGCGGCTGAGAGCGCTGAGCGACGTCTCGCACCGTGGGAAGTCCTTAAAGCGACAGAATCACCTCAAAATCTCATCAGCCGTTAAAATTTTCACTTAAAACCAGCTTAATTTTTCGAACCGTGTCCATTTTGATGTGTCTCACAGGTTTAGAAAAAATTTTGATCAAACAACGCGCAAGTCTCTCAGCAACTTCTCAGACAAAGGAATTCCGACGAGGGGCTGGACGACTCCTCCCACAAGGAGTGCTCACAGGCGAATGACGTCACCGACAGGCGTGGAAAAACTCACGCATGCGCACGAGGGTTCAAGCATGTCTGACGTAAAAACATATGAATGAAATCCATATAGTTTTTGAAAAAAATAAAAAGGACCGTTACTTTATTGACAGACCTCGTATATATATATATATATATATATATATCCAAGGAGAAACCATGAGAGGATTTTTAGACAGTGATTCAGTCTGTTCCGATGTGTCCCTGTCTGATGCAGTGTGAACATTTGCAAAAAGGAATGATGGAAATAATGTGATGTCTGGAGTCCAAGATCCCACATTCACAGTGAACACGAACAGGTAGAAGAAGAAAGAAAAGCATTAAGATCAATGGCGAACACAGTGAACGTGGTGAAGAAGACGAGAAGACCAACATCCTCTGCTTCCATCCAAGTTTGCAAAACCAAAAACCCGAAAAAGCAAACGTTTTAGGAAGGTGGAAACGGAGCTTTTGCAGACTCTGACTGGATGAGCGAGATGAAAGGGGGAGCAGCAGGAATGAAGGGGTAACTAAGAGTTTTGGAAAAAGTCACCAGTGTGCGACTGGGTCCTGGGTGGGACGGAGGTGCAGAGTCTGTGGTCAATCATTCATGCCTCTGGAGCTACTGAGGGTAGAACGGGCAGCAGAACAGAGGGCTGGCATTCTGCTGGACCTAAAGTCCGTCGGGGGAGGTCAGCATGTCTTCAGCTCTGCGGTGGGACTCCAAGGCTTTTGCGGTGAAGATATCCTGAGACAACTCAGATTTGCGTCGCATTAGAGGTCGCTCTCGCCGCTGGTCATGTTGCAACTGCCGAGGGGAAAATGAACATTAATTATAACTTCTCATGTCATGACCTGGTGTCATACAAGTCACATCGTGCCTGATGGACGTCGTGAGCACAGCAAAAAAAAAAAAAAAAAATCTAACTTTAGAAACAAAATTACTTTAGTAAAAACATAAAATCAAATCAAACTCAGCACACTGCACTAGACAAATATCAGAAATGATGCAAAATACACAAGACATATCCTAAAAAAGGGATGGGAATCAAGAACCTGTTCCAAATTTTCATCCATTGGAATAATGAGTCTCAGACATTATCAATGACGGCATATTTTTCATGACAAACAGCGATACAAAAACTAACGCATGATGATATGAGAAACAACGTCATGACATCAAACTATGCAACGAGCAAGAAAGAAACAAGCTGCAAATTCAGGTGGGCCGACATTTGCCCCTTTTAGAAAAAGAATCAGGAATCAATTACAAAATCTATAAAATCTGCAGGTTCGGTGAACTGGAAACTTCAAAAAATTGTCCAGGTCTCCTTTGTAAAAGGGACTCGATCTCAATGGGACTAATCTGGTTAAATAAAAGTTAAATTTAAAGGTGATAGAGAGAGGTTGAATGGGGCATTAATCCTTGTTCTGTGATGTGATATGTAGCCCCAAAAAATTGGTTGGGTCTGTAATGGCTCAAAACCTTCCTAAAAGGCTCTCTGTAACAGCTATGTGACTATGCTGCGTTTAGAATGCGTCATTTGCCCTTAATGACGTAGTTTCGGAGCTTATTTGGCAACCTCATTATGAAATGCACGTAGGTGTTGGTGCTGATCGGTTGCCGTTGTTTGATTGGCTGCCCTTGCTCTCACTGAAAAGAAAGCGCGGAGGATCAGCTGTTTTTAACAGCAGATGCGGAGCAGCTCGGAAAAAAAAAAAAAAAAAAAACATCTTTGTCTTTGTGAAGCTCAGTGCTGTTACCGGCATCACTGGTAGTTGTTGGCATTCTTTTTTCTTCTGGGCGAGAAGGTTCTTCTAAACAGACACACGCAGAACACAATGCGCGTGCTCTCCCTTCGCGGCGCCGCGACCAGCTGCTTGATGAGGACGTAAAAAAAAAAAAAAAAACACGCA
Source organism: Thalassophryne amazonica (assembly GCF_902500255.1). Classification (NCBI taxonomy): domain Eukaryota; kingdom Metazoa; phylum Chordata; class Actinopteri; order Batrachoidiformes; family Batrachoididae; genus Thalassophryne; species Thalassophryne amazonica. Next base: position 49,734,559 of record NC_047121.1, read on the forward strand.
AAATTGGACTAAAAAAATATGCGAAACTTAATTTGTTTTGTTTTACTTCGGTTACTGTGATTTCCAAAGGTTATGCACTGAAATAAGCAAGCTGCCCTTTGCAGGCTTACTTGCTGCCAGCATAATAATGCAAATAGCTAGCTGCTAAGGGGTTAGCTCATACCCTTTAGAGGAACACACCAGAGCTAACGTGCCATTCTAACAACAGGAATATAGCGCAACACAAATTTAAAACAAAAGAAAATGTTATACTTACAGGCTGTACTGATTGCTGGGGTTGATTTTGTCGCAAAGTCGGAACTGACCCTCTACTGAGTATTAAATGCCGATGAAGCCAACTCGAAATTGAGCAAGGTTGGTGAAACAGTCCTCCGTGAAATGTGCAGAGCAAAGAAATAGTCGGCGGTTGTATGTCCTGGGGATGCGGCTAAAAATGAATAAAAGCCAGTGATCGCGTACATTGCTTTCCGTGGGATGAATATGGAAAGACCGCAGTCCGCTATGACAGCCTGGGAAGGCACACCTGTAGCTCGCCATTGCTCCTCTTCCAGTGGTAGGAATGGGTGAGCACAACCTTATGAATAATTAATTTCAAAGGGGCGTGTGTGAAAGGGTGTGTGTGTGTGTGTGTGTGTGTGTGTGTGTGTGGGGGGGGGGGGGGGGGCTATTGGTGAAAATGTCACGCAACGTTTCCCTCAAACACGAATTGGCCTATTTTCTGGCGGCAATTCAAAAAAGGAGAATTACTTGAAAGAGAGGTTCTGAAACTTGCTGGCACTTCGTGTGTATTCCCCACAGCGGGGAGACTCTGAACTAACACCAAAAACATGAAAAAGATGATTTTGATTCTCTATCCCCTTTAAGATAAAGAGTCAACGTGATAAAGGTGTCAATATTATGATTGTGTCAAGATCTCGTGATATTAAAACACGACAATATTTCTCGTCGCAGGGAAAATCTGTGTCACAGTTTGTTTTTTGGGGGTGGGGGGCTTTATTTTGAAAATCAACAACTCACAAGCAGTCACTCACTGTAGCTCTGAAGCAGCGCATGGCGTGCACGGACTGAGGCAAGTAGCAGCATATCTGTCTATTTTTATTCCACACAAATGGTCAGTGTGCCACAGAAATGTGAGTGTGTGTGTCAGGAGAAAGAGGGAAGAGCACAGAGGGACAGAGCGTGTGACACTGTAAATGTGCTGTATGGCACACAGATGTCCGTTAATAAAGCTCGCAGCTCTGTGGCCTCCTTCCAAGCGGTAAACTTTGATGGCCTCAGATGAAGTCCTACCAGAAATAGAAAAGGTGGCGGTTCCTTGACTGGCCTCTTGAGGCTGGCTCCAAAACGGAGCAGGTTTCCAATGTTCAATATTAGAGTACAAATAAATATGTTTACAGACTGGTACAAAAACAGTTTTGGTCTGCTCTGTGTCAGTCTGTTCCCATCAGATCTCAGATGCTAAGCAGTGTGGGGCCTGGTTAGTACTTGAATGGGAGACCTCTTCAGAACACCAGGGCCAGTGTGTGTTTCTCCAGGTAAGACTGGAGTTGCATCTTGAAGAGCATCAGGTGTAAAACTTGTCACAAATATCAATGCGAATCTGGTTGTTACTGTGGCTTCCCCAAACAAACGGGGGCAGCTGAAAGAACAACAGTAGTTTTGGTCTCTGTACATTGTTTCCTCCTCCGTGACAACTGTACAGGAGTGCATTTTTTCCTAACTTCTTAGTTAAAGTCATTTTAAGGCATAAAGTTATGTATAATTGGGGGGTGTGGTCGGTTTGAGTGGCAGTGGCTGAGCTCTGTGACCCCTACTCTCAGAACATCTGTAACTTATTGTCCGATGGATACAGCTGCAAGCTGTTGTGGAGGCTGTGTGTGTTTCGTCTGGAGCGTTTTATTACAAACACCTTGTTGTGGGAGGAAACATCTTAACAGATCATCTAAGATGTCTCTGCTGCAATATTTGTGTTCAATATCAATATCGTTGTTCTGGATATCTACAGAAAGTGACCTCAAGCAGGGTTCCTTCCTGGGGTCTGCCTCAAGACCCACTCATGGAACCGATTTTCTCGAAGGCTGGAGGTCGGGGCTTATACATAATGTGTCAGCTAAAAAAAAAAAAAAAAAAAAAAAAAAAAAAAAAAAAAACTTGCAATAAAAACTTTTACATAATTTGCATATCGTTTCATCTTTTACTGCAAATGATAATTCATATGCAGAAAAGCAGAATCGAAGTGACATTCATTACAAGATGATTAGTTAAAATATTTCAAAATGCACCTCCAGTGTTTTGCAATTTGTGACGGTCAAATACGAAACAAGCGTAAAAGGCTATTTTACAGTAATGTTTTAGGCTTCCTTGAAAATGGTGTGAAAATCTCATCTTGTCTCGTTCTCACAAACCCAATATCATATATTATTATCACTTTACCGAGGCATTGCTAGGCCAGTATCGTAGATTTACATTGACGCTACCTGGCTATACCCGCCCGCTGTGTGTAAACAAATGACGTCATAGCGCGTAGCCCAAGAACTGTCCGCCAAGGAAAAGATAAAAAGGCAAGAAGTGTGTGTTGGTCCCAATATGGATATTCTGGATGATTTTCTCATGGATAGTACGACAATGAACAGCAGCCAAAGTAGCCAGCTTGATGAGGACGCACTGCTGAATTTGGAGAGCAGAGCGCGCCAGCCGACACGACAAAAGTTAAAGTGAGCCAACTTTTTATGTACGTGTTACGTGTTGTGTATCTTAGTAAGTGATAATAATGCAAATAGCATGCTGGTGTCGTGCAGTATGCATTTTCAGAGGCCTGACTCGGCGAATATCTGTCATTTTGGGCGACTGGGCATGAACGTCGGGCCTCTAAAAATGCATACTGCCCTCCAAAAGCATGTTATTGTATTATCATCTCGTCTCGTGAGCTGAGTGTATCGTCACTCCCCTAATCAATACCATTAAGATCTTGCGTATCAATTCCCATCCCTTATCCTACATCACAATGACAACTTGCAAACAACAAACAACAAAGTTTTGATTCCAGTGTCATCTGTTTCCAAACTGTTGTTTGCTCCAATTCAGACATGACAAAAACTGCACTGAAACTAGAACAGCACTCAGAATGCGTGTTGTTCTGCCAAGGTGTGATGAGACTGTAATAAAATGTAAAAGTAAGACTTAGCATGTCAGTTCTGAACACTGTTTTTAGAAGGGACCAGGCCCAAATGTTTCATCGAGGTTCATGTCAATCAGCTCAAGTCTTGCTCCAGAGCACGAGGGAAAAAGTGTACCATCACCACTTTGGCAGAGGCAGCAAAGACTACAATCTCTACAGAAAGTATATGTAGAAAATGATAACAGCAGATCAGTTCAACTGCAGAATTTGGAAGCACTGGAAACCATTTATTACTGTACAGAGTGATTGTGAGAAAATGGATAGCGACAGAGAAAAGTCAGGTTTTACCTGAGATGCACCTTCAACTGTCCTTTTTAACCTCTGAAAGTCTTCTATCAAAGGAACATCCGTCTCCATTGCTACAGGACTATTGAGGTCAGAGGAATCAACATACATAGAGAACTACGTTGAAAAGAAAAAGAAATAAAACACAAAAGGATGAAGAAAAGACTTTCAGTTGCATGCAAAGAATGATTCAAGAGGGTCCTGAATGAATAAAATGAGTAAACGTCACAGCAGTTTAGTTGGGGTTTTGGAACTGAAATGGTTAAAATCTAAATTTGAAGACTGTTGCATTTTCAACACACAAAAATGGTTTGTGTGTAAAATGGTTTAACATCAAGAAGTGGAAATACCACAATATGAATTTAACATCCAAAATACTTTGTGACAACATATTGTTGCATTGATGTAATAAAACACATTTTTTTAAAAGTACACTGGCAGTGAGGGCCATTAAAAATGAGACCATGTCAGATCATGCCATTACCACAACTAAGCACATTCATAAAGCAGGACCACTCAACGATAGCCTGTAATGTTAAACAGAAGCAAGAACAGACCTAAACAGAGCAACAAAGACCTACCAAAAACAAAAACACCATCACACAAGTGACAAATTAAAAGAACATCCTAAATACGTGGAAATTGTATGCGCTGTGTGTGCTGCACGGTACAGTATGCTCCATATTGACTCTACCGGTGACACGTACTAAGAATACCCCATACCAGATTTGCATACTTGCAGGATGTTTGTTCTGTACTGAGTTTACCTGAAATTGAAATTACTGAGTTGACCTTTTCTGTGTGCAGACCAAAATCAGGTTTAATGTCAAATTCTGATCTCAACTCTTAATAATATTGCTCCCCTGGCCTAATTCAACAGTAATTTGAACAGCATTTAAAGAAACGTAGACGATACATTCGAACTTTAACATGTTCAAAATATGTGCAATGAGGATGTGGGTGAACCAAAAGGCAGTAAGAATTAAACAAGGATGTATTAACAACTGCACTGACATTAACTACTTAAGAGAACTGCGCATATTGAGCCATGCAGTACATTGTGGGTTTGACTGGCTAACATACAGTGGGGAAAATAAGTATTTGACCCCCTGTCAGTTTTGCAGGTTTTCCCACCTACAAAGAGTGGAGAGATCTACAATTTTTATCATAGGTACACTTCAACTGTGAGACAGAGAAAAAAAAAAAAAAAATCCAGAAAATCGATTTGCATTTTGTTGCATAAATAAGTATTTGATCCCCTAGAAAAACATTTGTCTGCTATTACAGATGTCAGACGTTTCCTGTAGTTCTTGACCAAGTTTTCATACACTGCAACAGGGATTTTGGTCCACTCCTCCATACAGATCTTCTCCAAATATTTCAGGTTTGGAGTTTCAGCTCACTCCAAAGATCTTCTATTGAGTTCAGGTCTGGCAACTGGCCAGGCCACTGAAATGCTTCTTACGGAGTAGTTGCCCTGGCTGTGTGTTTGGGGTCATTGTCATGCTGGAAGACCCAGCCATGACCCATCTTCAATGCTCTTCCTGAGGGAAGCAGGTTGTTTGCCAAAATTTTGCAATACATGACCCCATCCATCCTCCCTTCAATACGGTGCAGTCGTCATGTCCCCTTTGCAGAAGAGCACCCCCAGAGTATGATGTTTCCACCCCCATGCTTCACGGTTGGGATGGTTTTCTTGGGGTGGTTCTCATCCTTTAAACATGGTAAGTGGAGTTGACTCCAAAAAGCTCTATTCTGGTCTCATCTGACCTTCTCCCATGCCTCCTCTGGGTCATCCAGATGGTCACTGGTGAACTTCAAACAGGCCTGGACATGTGCTGGCTTGAACAGGGGGACCTTGCTGCCCTGCAGGATTTTAAACCATGACAGCATCATGTGTTACTAATGTAATCTTTGTGACTGTGGTCCCAGCTCTCTTCAGGTCATTGACTAGGTCCTCCTGTGTAGTTCTGAGCTTTCCCAGAATCATCCTAACCCCACAAAGTGAGATCTTGCATGGAATCCCAGACTGAGGGAGATTGACAGTCATCTTGTGTTTCTTCCACTTTGTAATAAATAATCATAGCAGTTGCTGTCTTCTACCAAGCTGCTTGCCTGTTGTCCTGTAGTCCATCCCAGCCTTGTGCAGGTCTACAGTTTTGTCCTTGGTGTCCTTAGACAGCTCTTTGGTCTTGGCTATGGTGGACAGGTTGGAGTGTAATTGATCGAGTGTGTAAACAGGTGTCTTTTATACAGGTAACAAGTTCAAACAGGTGCAATTAATACAGGTTAAGAGTGCAGAATAAGAGGGCTTCTTAAAGAAAAATTAACAGGTCTGTGTGAGCCAGAATTCTTGCTGGTTTTTAGGTGATCAAATACTTATTTTATGCAACAAAATGCAAATTAATTATTTAAAAATCATACAATGTGATTTTCTGGATTTTTTTTTCAGATCTGTCTTTCACAGTTGAAGTGTACCTGCGATAAAAATTACAGACCTCTCCATTCTTTGTAGGTGGGAAAACCTGCAAAACTGACAGGGGGTCAAATACTTATTTTCCCCACTGTAGCTACCAACAAGCATATAAAAGATGGCAGATTTCACTATAAACAGGAGTGATTGGTGCAGTTTACATGACTTTAAAAAAGGTAGGGTTTCAATGACTGGAATCTTTTTTAGTTAACTCAGAGGTCTCCGTGTTCTTGGGAAGAACAAAGACAAACTCATGGTGTTAGCATACAGTGCAAATGCAAATCTGCCCTGTATTTTAACTGCTGAAGCAGTGAAACAAATCAGACAAGATTGTGTGGACTTGTTACACCCGACCTCCTGAAACTGAGTGATGGATGGAATAGCAAAAACACCGACATAAAAATGTAAACAGATATGGCTGAATATTTGATGGAAAATGATGAGAGTGTGCTCTTAAAGTGACTCGACAAGGTCAGTAAGTCTTGTCACTGTTGACCATAGCAAAGTTCCGTTCACGTAATTAAACTCACTGTGATTCATACAATTGATACTAATTTAATACATTGCATACGCCAGTTGTGGTTTCCGGAGCTTTATGCTCACATTTATGAATATCACACTGGCTTTTATGCCACCTTTCAAGTCTACAACCCCTGGCAAAAATTATGGAATCACCGGCCTCAGAGGATGTTCATTCAGTTGTTTAATTTTGTAGAAAAAAAAGCAGATCACAGACATGACACAAAACTAAAGTCATTTCAAATGGCAACTTTCTGGCTTTAAGAAACACTATAAGAAATCCAGAAAAAAAATTGTGGCAGTCAGTAACGGTTACTTTTTTTAGACCAAGCAGAGGGGAAAAAATATGGACTCACTGAATTCTGAGGAATAAATTATGGAATCACCCTGTAAATTTTCATCCCCAAAACTAACACCTGCATCAAATCAGATCTGCTCACTAGTCTGCATCTAAAAAGGAGTGATCACACCTTGGAGAGCTGTTGCACCAAGTGGACTGACATGAATCATGGCTCCAACACGGGCGATGTCAATTGAAACAAAGGAGATGATTATCAAACTCTTAAAAGAGGGTAAATCATCACGCAATGTTGCAAAAGATGGTTGTTCACAGTCACCTGTGTTTAAACTCTGGACCAAATACAAACAACATGGGAAGGTTGCTAAAGGCAAACATACTGGAAGACCAAGGAAGACATCAAAGCGTCAAGACAGAAAACTTAAAGCAATATGTCTCAAAAATCGAAAATGCACAACAAATGAGGAACGAATGGGAGAAAACTGGACTCAACGTCTGTGACCAAATTGCAAGAAACCGTCTAAAGGAAATGGGATTTACATACAGAAAAGCTAAACGAAAGCCATCATTAACACCTAAACAGAAAAAAACAAGGTTACAATGGGCTAAGGAAAAGCAATCGTGGACTGTGGATGACTGGATGAAAGTCATATTCAGTGATGAATCTCGAATCTGCATTGGGCAAGGTGATGATGCTGGAACTTTTGTTTGGTGCCGTTCCAATGAGATTTATAAAGATGACTGCCTGAAGAGAACATGTAAATTTCCACAGTCATTGATGATATGGGGCTGCATGTCAGGTAAAGGCACAGCGGAGATGGCTGTCATTTCCTGATTTCTTATAGTGTTTCTTAAAGCCAGAAAGCTGCCATTTGAAATGACTTTAGTTTTGTGTCATGTCTGTGATCTGCTTTTTTTTCTACAAAATTAAACAACTGAATGAACATCCTCCGAGGCCGGTGATTCCATAATTTTTGCCAGGGGTTGTATAACCGAGAGGTAACTTCTTTTTTCTCCCCCTCAATCGCCTAGTCAGAACATCCAACACTTTGTCAAAACAATGCCATTTACTGCTTTTTAAATAAGAATAAAATTATTATTGTGCAGATTGAGTTTAGCCTTTTGGCCTGGCCCTCCACAATATTTTCTGTTTCTCATTTGGCCCTCTGCAAAAAATACAGGGTGAACACAAAAACACTCCTTGGTTTCAAATATTTATAATATCAAAAGTTACATGAATAATTTTACAATTTTGGTATCTACAGTTGCTGAAACTCAAGTTTTTTTTTCTCTTTTGCTGATTCTTCTTCAAAATTGTGAAATTATTCATGTAGCTTTTGACATTATAAATACTTGAAATCAACGGATGCTTTGTGTTGACCCTGTAATTGCCCACCCCTGCTCTAATGGCTCACACACATGGTCTTGTGTGCGGTAAGAAATTAGTGGGAACAGAGGAACATGTATGGACTTGAAAATGGCACTTTTTCCCCATTTTGACCACATCCCCACTGTGTTCATGAGTGTGATGGGGTACAATGGCAAATATCATGCTAAAAAAATAAATTAAGGGCTTTAAAGTCATACTGGTGACAGGTTATGAAAGCTTTGGTAATATTTTTCTTCCTTTTGTCACTCATCTGGAGTTTATAAGTAGAAATTAACTTAGAGTAATATCTCCACCGAGGCACAAAATTATTCAGCTTGCAATATTTAAAATTTTGAGTCTCCATCTTAAAATATATTAGTAACAATATTATTTCAAAGCAAGTCCAATACGTTGATAAAGATTCAGAAAACTTGGATGTGAGCTTTTGAGTAGTACTGTACAGACTTCAATGAGTGAACCAGATGCAGGCAAAACTATCACATCCTTGGTGGAGGTAAACAGAAGTATGCATAAAAAGTATACATTTTTTGTACCACTCACCTGTGGATTTGATTTGGCAAGGTTCTCAATCTTTGTCCAAGCCTCTTCACGTTCTTTTGACTTCACCTTCTCTCTATTGAACAAAGTGTGAAGGCTGAAGTAAATACTCTGCTATAACTGCAACATAACTGGCTCTGCTGTCTAAAGGGTGAAATTAAATCAGTCACTATGCAATTACTAATTAAACACATACTTGTTTTTCTCAGCCCTGAACTGCTGTGTACAATCATCAAATAGTTTCTGATTCATCTCCATGAAAAGTTTCAGAGCATTGTAGATGAGGCCATGGATGGTCCTGTGAACCCACACAAATAAGACTTAATCAAAAGTGACATTTTTAACCAACAGTTTCGCCAGTTCCCCTCAGTGGCAAATACCTCACTTAAAACTAAATACAACAGAACTACAAAGATAAAATCTCAGTTTTGCAGTGAAATGGAGTTTAGACAAATCTTCATCTTGAAAGGTGTTTTGCAAAACTACTTTTTCAGAGACCAAGGCCAAATTTTCCAAAACACCCAAATATGTTTATCTCATAAAAATATGAAACTGTAAAGGCAGAAAACCTGAATTAAAGATCTGTAATCAGAGGGGAAAAAGTTACAAACCAGTACATTCAAGTTTGACTAAAGTTTGCAGCTGACCACATGGAGAAAGAAAAATAATACCTCCTAGAAGAATGTTTTGTGTACAGACCACACAGAATTTAAGTTGTTTGGCTGCAATAATCAGAGATATGTTTGGAGGAGCAAAGGGGAGGCCTTCAAATTCAAATATACAACATGTTCAGCATTCTGCTCTGGGCCCATTGTTAATGAAACTGATGAATTTGACAAAGCAGATGGAATAATGAAGCAGGATCACCTCAAAATTCAACTTCAACACGTGGACACAACTGGGTGTTTCAACCAGACAATGGCCCAAAAACATATCAAAGCTGCTTGTGGAACACTTAACGTAAGCTAACATCAAGTTTTTTGGAATGGCCTCCTTATAGTCTGGACCTCAAACTTTCCAACAATATTTTGTGAAAATTGGCACCATGGACACTTAATTATTGTTTTTTTTTTTTCCTATTAGATACCAGCAAATCTAAAGTTCAAAATCATTGAAAGCCCAATACCACCATAACATTCATGTCCATAAGTGCATGTTAACTTCTGACCACAACCCTAACCCTAACCAAAAATTACAATAACTGTGACACTGTTCAACTACTTATGGGTGTGATTAAACAAGGAGCACAATGTGTTATTCTGCCAGTTGCTGTGCTGACTTGGTGTTACATGCAGTGTGAGTGTGTCAGGACATTTTTACACCAACAGTCCAGCATCTCACTTGTTCCAGTGGGTCTTTGAGTTGCGATACAGAGCAGGAAACATAATTGGCAGAATCTTTGCAGCGTTATCGCTGATTAGACTCATTATGTACTCATTGTTCCAGTAGTAGAGCGCCCTCTCTGCCACCTGCAGATAACAGACACCTCAGTCAGGATAACACAAACAGGCACTGCCATGGAAAGACCTTAGATAAAACAGCAATGAACTCGAAGGGCAACATTCTCTTGTCGGATACCTGGAAGTGCGGGCTGGACACACACTTTGCTAACTGTCTGAAGAGAGGCTCCTGCACCTTGACAAACTCAGAGGGCTCAATTACATCCAAAATCTCCTCCAGCTCATTGAGGAACATCACTTCCTTAGGACTGTGAGTCTTTGGCCAGTACTTTAACAGAGCCATCACCACCTATTGTGATGGTAAAGTACAACAACTACATTAATAAATGACGTAGAATATATATATATATATATATATATATATATATATATATATATATATATATATATATATATATATATATATAAATTCGCAGAGAACTGAGTCACCTGTTTTACATTTCATAAGTCATAACAAGGAACTCATTTACAAATGTAAATGAGTTCCTTGTTAAACATAAAAAAAGAATACTTAAATTAAAAATTCCTCAATTAGCCCCACTCTGAAGTAGATACGTTTTACATGTCTACACAAACAAACAAATTCAGTGCCTTCAGATGGATAAAGGCTGACTGGTGCATCTTCTGGAAAACACAATATTATACCATAATTTACTTGACATACCGGCTCAGTTAGAGTGCTGTCCTTTTCCAAAAACTGCACAACACAATAGGCCAGCTGCAAAGAATGTATAGAGACATATTTAGGAAACTGTCAAAGCATTTTAAATTTTCTCAAACACACATACATCACAATGTCAGCCTGTGCAATTATGTAACTGTGAAGGGCTGCAATTTACATTTAATAACTAAAGTGTGGTGATCTGTGAATACAGAAAACCATTCTGACATCTACATAACTTGACATGATTTCAAGGTTAAATTGAATCGCTTGCTTCATTATGAGTTAAAAATTCTGCACTCATTACCTGTGGATGGTACACACTGAGTGACTTGACTTTATGCAGAGGCAATAAAACCTTTAAAAGGAAAATCTTGTGCTCTTCCTTTAGTGGTAAGGCAAATCCGTTGATTATGCTGTGAAATACACACAAAAAAGAAACTTAAATGCGTCTGGGTAACAAGTAAGGGGAAAAAAAAACCCAACTCCTCTTTCCCTTGTATAAATGGCTGAGAAGGAATAGGGCACCTCAGTCTCGTTTGAACCCTGCACGATATCGCAGGATTTGACCACTTATGGGGACAGCCAGTCCCATTGTGCAATATATACGCAGCATAACTTCACATGAAAAAAATAGTGTACCGTTTTGTTTTCGGCTGCAATCACAGAAGCAGTCACGAAAAGGTTTTTTTTTTTTTTCTTCTTTCAGTTCCCAGTGGAGAAGGAAGACGAGGCAGATGGGAGACATCGTGTCGGTAAGTGTTAGCCTAAACAGCTAACCAGACTAGCTGTGTTCTCTCACCTCGACATGTTTGTGCTGCGGGTCATAAAGAAACTGCAACATGTCCACTTTTTCTTTGCATTTTCACTTTGTTTGCATATAATTTGCCAAAAACCTCTGAGAAAATGCTGTGTTTCCCCCCCTGAAGTAGAGAAATTAAATCATATTTTACTCCTTTAGTGCCTGCCCTCAAATGAGACTGTGGTGCCCAGTAAAACTGCTAACACACAGTCAGCTATCAGCTACAAGCTTCATATGTCTGTGTATTGATCAGACGATAAAGACCATCTCTGAATCTGATATAATAGTTACATACATCCCATAAACACGTTTCCACTGCTGTTTTTATAAATGGGAGTCCATACCTTCCAAGTATTTCCAGTAGTTCAGCTATACCGTTATGGTGCTCAGTTTCATAGATAAACCTTTCAAAACAAATATTTGGCAATGAGACAGGTTTTTCAAGATGTATTTACAGCAGATTTAAAAAAATGAGCGGTGCAGCAGCAGAATGGCACTGACCTATAGAAAATGTTATTGATCTGTTTTCTGATGTACGCCCTCAGTCCCAGGAACTTTCCATAGATCCTGTGGAGTGTTGTTTTGAGGAAGTCTCTCTCTCTAGGATCCTCACTGTCAAATAATTCTAGGAGCTATAATGGGGGGGGGGCCTCATTGTATGAAATGCATCTTTTGTTGCTCAAAGAACTCCGTGTAGAAAGTCAATGTAGAAAACACAGCTGAGTGTAGGTCACATCTTTTTATATTGTTCTTCAAAGATTGAAGCAGTGCTTCCATTATCCTTTGTTAGTCAAAACTGTTTTTCATACAAATATAACATAAGACACTGTTACAATGTGCAATTCTTACCTGCATGACAAACTTTTGGTCAATGTATTTCTTTGCTATATTCGGCTGAAAGTCGGGTGATTCTAAAAACCTAAGGAAAAATTCATACACCAGCTGCAAGAGAAACACATGAAGACAAATTCATCAATTTTGGGAATTCAGTTGACAAAAGTGTCAGCGAGTACAATATTCCAGTATGCCCAAAGTTGAGGTACAGTTCTGTGCAAAAAAATTTGAAAGTCCTATAAACAATGTTTTAAACATTAATATAACAGCCAGCAACTAATTTTGCTATACATTTATGTGTGTGTGTTGTCACCAAAGCTTTTCTATTTCTTCTTTTCATAACCAGATTGATCGTGTGCGAATCCCACCTTATGAACCTGCGCCTCCTCCCCACATTAAAAATAGCCAGGAATGACTGCCCAAATTGCACTGTGCATGCAAGATGGCATAAAGTAACAAGTTCACAATTCTATCCCATCAGGTGAACCACTGATTGTGCTTTTATTTATTTGAATAGTTATTCAGCAAGTTAATGAATTGTACAACATAAACTCGTGAAATTAAAGCTCTCCTATATTGAAATTAACCTATTTTAAAACTCATTTTATTTGCTCAACATTTATCTTTATGCATATATTGGAGACAATTAGAATATTCTAATTAGTATGACAATAATTAACCTGCAGATGTGGCCATGCAGCTTCAAGTGTGGGCTCGTCCTCCTCTGGATCAAACTCTGCACCGGTCGGGTTGGACGAAGGAGGCAACGTTCTGAACATGTTCACTGCAAACTGGGAGAACACAGAGGCATAATGTAAATGCTAATTCATGGAAAATATAGTTCAGAGTTTAATGTACTACTGATTTATATCGTTATGAGTGTTTTTTTAGTGATCTAGTGGTTAAGCGTTTGGCTTGACACCAGACGATCCTCAGTTCAAATCCCAGCCTGGCTGGAAAATCACTAAGGGCCCTTGGGCAAGGTCTTTAATCCCCTATTGCTTCCGGTGTGTAGTGAGCGCCTTGTATGGCAGCACCCTGACATCGGGGTGAATGCGAGGCATTATTGTAAAGCGCTTTGAGCATCTGATGCAGATGGAAAAGCGATATATAAATGCCAATATATACATAAAAAAGCTGATTTAACATCATCCCTTGATTCTTTATTTCCTCACTCCATAGTCACAAGATAACCTGCCTTTAATATTATATTAGGTTACATATTTGTATTTTTAAGGTTAGTTTTGTCATTCCAACTGGCCTTCAAAGGTTTATCCCAGAATAAGACAAGTGTGTTGCGTTTCTGGTCTCTCAGGGTCAACTGACTCTCCGGTGGGCTGCCATTCCCTGCTGGGCATTATCATGGGACAGAAACAGAGAGAGCTTTGTCTGAAGAGAGAGACTACAACCCCTGGCAAAAATTATGGAATCACCGGCCTCGGAGGATGTTCATTCAGTTGTTTAATTTTGTAGAAAAAAAGCAGATCACAGACATGACACAAAACTAAAGTAATTTCAAATGGCAACTTTCTGGCTTTAAGAAACACTATAAGAAATCAAGAAAAAAAAATGTGGCCGTCAGTAACAGTTACTTTTTTAGACCAAGCAGAGGGAAAAAAAATATGGACTCATTCAATTCTGAGGAATAAATTATGGAATCACCCTGTAAATTTTCATCCCCAAAACTAACACCTGCATCAAATCAGATCTGCTCGTTAGTCTGCATCTATAAAGGAGTATCACACCTTGGAGAGCTGTTGCACCAAGTGGACTGACATGAATCATGGCTCCAACACGAGAGATGTCAATTGAAACAAAGGAGAGGATTATCAAACTCTTAAAAGAGGGTAAATCATCACGCAATGTTGCAAAAGATGTTGGTTGTGCACAGTCAGCTGTGTCTAAACTCTGGACCAAATACAAACAACATGGGAAGGTTGCTAAAGGCAAACATACTGGTAGACCAAGGAAGACATCAAAGCGTCAAGACAGAAAACTTAAAGCAATATGTCTCAAAAATCGAAAATGCACAACAAAACAAATGAGGAACGAATGGGAGGAAACTGGAGTCAACTCTGTGACTGAACTGTAAGAAACCGCCTAAAGGAAATGTGATTTACATACAGAAAAGCTAAACGAAACCCATCAACACCTAAACAGAAGAAACAAGGTTACAATGGGCTAAGGAAAAGCAATCGTGGACTGTGGATGACTGGATGAAAGTCATATTCAGCGATGAATGTCGAATCTGCATTGGGCAAGGTGATGATGCTGGAACTTTTGTTTGGTGCCGTTCCAATGAGATTTATAAAGATGACTGCCTGAAGAGAACATGTACATTTCCACAGTCATTGATGATATGGGGATGCATGTCAGGTAAAGGCACTGGGGAGATGGCTGTCATTACATCATCAATAAATGCACAAGTTTACATTGATATTTTGGACACTTTTCTTATACCATCAATTGAAAGGATGTTTGAGGATGATGAAATCATTTCTCAAGATGATAACGCATCTTGCCATAGAGCAAAAACTGTGAAAACATTCCTTTCAAAAAGACACATAGGGTCAATGACATGGCCTGCAAATAGTCCGGATCTTAATCCAATTGAAAATCTTTGGTGGAAGTTGAAGAAAATGGTCCATGACAAGGCTCCAACCTGCAAAGCTGATCTGGCAACAGCAATCAGAGAAAGTTAGAGCCAGATTGATGAAGAGTACTGTTTGTCACTCATTACGTCCATGCCTCAGAGACTGCAAGCTGTTATAAAAGCCAGAGGTGGTGCAACAAAATACTAGTGATGTGTTGGAGTGTTCTTTTGTTTTTCATGATTCCATAATTTTTTCCTCAGAATTGAGTGATTCCATATTTTTTTCCCTCTGCTTGGTCTAAAAAAGTAACCGTTACTGACTGCCACAACTTTTTTCCTGATTTCTTATAGTGTTTCTTAAAGCCAGAAAGTTGCCATTTGAAATGACTTTAGTTTTGTGTCATGTCTGTGATCTGCTTTTTTCTACAAAATTAAACAACTGAATGAACATCCTCTGAGGCCGGTGATTCCATAATTTTTGCCAGGGGTTGTATAAGGTAAAGAGACTGTCTGGTCTTTGCTGCGCTGATTTCCTGAACAGGATGTGGAGGAGATTGTGCATCAACTCAACAATGGACACTGTAAATGTCAACTATAATTACTCTCAAGGAAATTAGCTGTTGGCTTTGATGATAAAACAAACATAACTGCATTAGTGCTAGTAAAGTGCAATCCTTCCCTCAATCCTCAATCTTATAGTTCTGTTTCCAAGTCTGATAAAGTATATGTGAGCACTAAAAATAGTGAGCAGGCGATCCGTCATCATCTAACAACTTTGTTGTGCTTGTGTTCACTCATGGTGTGATTTGGGCTTCTCAGAATAAATTTAATTAAAAATAAATCTCTCATTCATTTCTAAATGGATGCAAATGGAAGAGCTTTCATTAACCCTTTATCTACTGAGGCTATAAATGGACGATTGGTTATAATTTTTTATTATAGCAATAAAATTAAGAAATAATGTTCTATGTTTGTGTGCTTTGGTACCCTTTTCCCAGAGTACCTGAATTTCAATTATATTACACCTGATTAACTATTTATACACATTATTTGTAAGTTTTAGCATTTAAAATGAGAAAAAACACAAAAACGAACTTGATTTTTTTTCAGTTTTTTAGTGAAAAATGAGAGCAATGTAAAGGAAGTTTGGATTTCACATTTTTAACAGGAAGCTGTATGTGTTTACAATCAAAATAATTGTGTGTGTCCGGAACTTAGAAACAGTGCAAAAGTAAACATTTTACAAAGCGAAAATATGCAAAAAGTAACCAATTTTAAAGTGCAGAAGCAAACAATATGAACAACAACAAAGTGCAAAACTATTTATAAATATATGAATTATTATCTGTATTATTAAAATGTGCAATAAATCACTCATTTGATCACTCATTTTGTGCAAAATTATACAATATGAATAAAACAAAGTGTCAAACTATATACAAATATATAACCAAGAATCAAAATTAGATCTAAACTACATCAGTCCATTGTCAGTGTGGTACTGGTTGTAACAGTTTCTGTCTGGCTGAAGACAGAGGCTAATTTTACAAAGTTTGCACATCCAGCAGGTTGAACTCTTGCAAACCTTGCAAGAACGCCGCCCCTTTGTGGATCGCTGGCAAGTTGGGTTTCCACTGCTTGTTGGCACCGGGCAGTGGCTTGTGGCTGATGGACACATACCATCACACACACACCTTCACAAATGACACCAACACCCTGCCTTTTCCTCAAAAATTACTACATTTATGTTTGCTGTCTGTCTCTGTACTTTTCTGTCACTTTTGCGCTCTTTTTCATACTTGTCCCTCGTTTCAAAAGTCACAGAACGCACTTTACCGTAATATATGCAACATATAGCATACTGTTGGAAAGCACGGGTTCTTGGCTTGCTGTCAGTGTTGAAATTTTTCAGATTGAGGTCTTACATGAGAACTTACAGTAATGAGAATCAGCGGCGCACTAGTGTGAAACTTCTGTGTTTTTCCTCTGCGTGATGCGTCACAGGCTTACGTTTACTGTAATACACCATATATCATTGGAAAGCCCTTGGAGTTAGCTTAACAATGCACTTTGAATCATTCGGATTGGACAAACTATGGCGGAGTTACGGTAAAAAAATACGCATATGGAAAATATGGCGTGGGCGCCATCGCCGTAGATAAAGGGTTAACAGAGTAGGTTTTGCTCTATGGAGATCTTTTCTCCTTTTGAGATTTGCTGTAATTTAAAAATTAAACAGTGTTATTCCTTTGACACATTAAAATGCAAACTATGATCAAAACGGAGCATTGCTGCATCATTCAGACAGTTCAACAACTTTGTTGAGCCAAGTGGACGGCATTTGAGGATAACCCAGGCTAGGATCTGCAGACTAAATCGTTTTGTCAAGGCAACCATGAAGTAGTGCACTAAAGCTTACAAGAACAACAAAAATAATGTTTTTGAAGCAGACTTTGTGTTGAGGACATGACAAGCGACATCACTAGAGCTGAAACGATTAGTCGAGTAACTCGAATAATTCGATTACAAAAAATGTTCGAGGCAAATTCTGTGCCTTGAAGCTCTGTTTAACGCTGTAGTACATATGCCAGGCCTATGTGTGGCACTGTAACAGAAGACTAGAGCATGCACATAAACCGTGTAAGAGCTAATCAATTTAGCAACAAAAGCTACAGCTTTCCAACGCAACATACAGAGTAAAATAAAGCCTTTTAAGAAAAGACTGTCCACGCTCATCATCTAATACACGGTCCGCTCTCCGTGGGGAGTGGCTATTTGCCCGGCGGCCAGCTCCTGTCTCTCTCTGCCCGGTGTGAGGGGCTCAGCACTCCCCTCACACCGGGAGAGTCACAGCTCCGTCCCCAGCAACACTGACAAAGTCTCTGAAAGAAGATCCTCTCAGCAAAAGTCCACTCGTTCTTCTGTGTTTTGCTCAGACTCGCACTGAGTGTTTCGCTTTTTAATTTTCGCTTTTTGGGGCAACACACAACGCTTTACAAACACTGTAATTTAAATAAAATAACCAGAAGCACTCGGAGAGCGTAAACCTCCGCCAAGGCCACAGGGTCACTGACTGGCAAAGAGACTTATTCCACGTCGTTTCACACATCTACCGTCATGTTTTAGATTCAGTGGTTAACCCTCTGGGATCCAAGCGCATTTTTTGGACAGTTCACCTGCCTGGCATAAATGTTTTATTATTGCTGTTAACAGCTCTCCCTGCATCCCACAATCAAGTTTTATGTCTCTTTTTTTCAGGACAACCTGTACTTTCAAAATATATATGCTATAATTGTGTTTTATAAGTGTAATAATGGTTTACAATCAGAAATAAGGAAAAAGTAAAGCGAAAAATAATTTTCCACACACATTTATTCAAAACACACAGCAAACTATAATAAACTGTTTTGACACTTTATAAAGTTAATTTGGGCTCTTGTGTGAAAGACTGTGCAACAAAAAGGTTCAAACAATAAACACAAATGCATATTTTGAACAATATATACAAAATGGTCTATGCGTTTTGTTTGTCTTCATCTCAAAGCAATTTGTCTGCTATTACACAAAGGTCACATCACAAACCTCAACAACCCCTGTCAAAAATTATGGAATCACCGGCCTCGGAGGATGTTCATTCAGTTATTTAATTTTGTAGAAAAAAAGCAGATCACAGACATGACACAAAACTAAAGTCATTTCAAATGGCAACTTTCTGGCTTTAAGAAACACTAAGAAATCAGGGGAAAAAAAATTGTGGCAGTCAGTAACGGTTACTTTTTTAGACCAAGCAGAGGGAAAAAAATATGGAGTCACTCAATTCTGAGGAACAAATTATGGAATCATGAAAAACAAAAGAACGCTCCAACACATCACTAGTATTTTGTTGCACCACCTCTGGCTTTTCTAACAGCTTGCAGTCTCTGAGGCATGGACGTAATGAGTGACAAACAGTACTCTTCATCAATCTGGCTCTAACTTTCTCTGATTGCTGTTGCCAGATCAGCTTTGCAGGTTGGAGCCTTGTCATGGACCATTTTCTTCAACTTCCACCAAAGATTTTCAATTGGATTAAGATCTGGACTATTTGCAGGCCATAACATTGACCCTATGTGTCTTTTTGCAAGGAATGTTTTCACAGTTTTTGCTCTATGGCAAGATGCATTATCATCTTGAGAAATGATTTCATCATCCCCAAACATCCTTTCAATTGATGGGATAAGAAAAGTGTCCAAAATATCAATGTAAACTTGTGCATTTATTGATGATGTAATGACAGCCATCTCCCCAGTGCCTTTACCTGACATGCAGCCCCATATCATCAATGACTGTGGAAATTTATATGTTCTCTTCAGGCAGTCATCTTTATAAATCTCATTGGAACGGCACCAAACAAAAGTTCCAGCATCATCACCTTGCCCAATGCAGATTCGAGATTCATCACTGAATATGACTTTCATCCAGTCATCCACAGTCCACGATTGCTTTTCCTTAGCCCATTGTAACCTTGTTTTTTTCTGTTTAGGTGTTAATGATGGCTTTCGTTTAGCTTTTCTGTATGTAAATCCCATTTCCTTTAGGCGGTTTCTTACAGTTCGGTCACAGACATTGACTCCAGTTTCTTCCCATTCGTTCCTCATTTGTTTTGTTGTGTTGTGCATTTTCGATTTTGAAGACATATTGCATTAAGTTTTCGGTCTTGACGCTTTGATGTCTTCCTTGGTCTACCAGTATGTTTGCCTTTAACAACCTTCCCATGCTGTTTGTATTTGGTCCAGAGTTTAGACACAGCTGACTGTGCACAACCAACATCTTTTGCAACATTGCGTGATTTACCCTATTTTAAGAGTTTGATAATCCTCTCCTTTGTTTCAATTGACATCTCTCGTGTTGGAGCCATGATTCATGTCAGTCCAGTTGGTGCAACAGCTCTCCAAGGTGTGATCACTCCTTTTTAGATGCAGACTAACGAGCAGATCTGAGTTGATGCTGGTGTTAGTTTTGGGGATGAAAATTTACAGGGTGATTCCATAATTTATTCCTCAGAATTGAGTGAGTCCATATTTTTTTCCCCTCTGCTTGGTCTAAAAAAGTAACCGTTACTGACTGCCAAAATTTTTTTTCCTGATTTCTTATAGTGTTTCTTAAAGCCAGAAAGTTGCCATTTGAAATGACTTTGGTTTTGTGTCATGTCTGTGATCTGCTTTTTTTCTACAAAATTAAACAACTGAATGAACATCCTCCGAGGCCGGTGATTCCATAATTATTGCCAGGGGTTGTACTAGGGGAGCTACGACCACGACCTTTGCACCCCCCCCCCCCCCCCAAGGACTAAACCAACTTTTTTAGGCTCCTTAGATGACCCCAAAACACAATCAGGATGTTCCCAAAAATAAAAACTGGCCTCAAGCCAGTTCTGATTTGATGCAGGTGTTAGTTTTGGGGATGAAAATTTACAGGGTGATTCCATAATTTATTCCTCAGAATTGAGTGATTCCATATTTTCTTCCCTCTGCTTGGTCTAAAAAAGTAACCGTTACTGACTGCCACAATTTTTTTTCCCCGATTTCTTATAGACCCTGTGCAATAACGTCACTGGGTACCGCCCCCCCGCCGTGTTGGAGGACAAGCAAACACTCCAACATGGCGGACGATGTAGAAAGAAGCGTTAAAGAGAGTGAATATCAAGCTAATTTACGCGCGGAGGATAAAGTTACATACAAAGAAAAGTTAAAAATCACTCTGGGGAAAAAAGAAAAAAAAAAAAAAAGCGCGCACCAAACATTAAAAAGCACACGCACACACGTGACAAACACGTGGAAAAAAGCGCGCACCAAACACATTAAAAAGCACACGCACACACGCGCCAAACACTCAGAAAAAAAGTGCGCACCAAACACATTAAAAACACATTAAAGCACACACGCGCCAAACACTCGGAAAAAAAGCGCGCACCAAACATTAAAAACACATTAAAAAGCACACGCACACACGCGCCAAACACTCGGAAAAAAAGCGCGCACCAAACACATTAAAAAGCACACGCACACACACAGTGTGGTTACTCAACTGCATGTAGATATTATGACAATTTTGCATATTCTAGGATTTATAAGTGAAATAAATACTGTACATGAAACACACTAGTTAAATAGGGAGACCGACCTCTAATGAAATTATCCGAACAGATCCGTAGATTGGCCAAACTGGACTCGGATGTAAGGTCACTTCTAGCTATCCGTGCTAGCCAGATTGCTCGCCTCTTTGAAGACAGTTCTCGCGTATTTTCTCCTTGATGCTCGATAATTGGCGGTAACCTGAAGAAACTGTGATTAGTTTCCCTGTTCTTACGATTACTACAGCCGATTATACCACAAAAACTCAGCATTTTATCGCAAATATCTGCAGCTAGCTAGTGTGCGTCTGTAGTGTGTGCGTCTTGTTTGTCCTCCAACAAGGCGGAACAGAAGTTTCGTGACGTCATTTGCACAGGGTCTATAGTGTTTCTTAAAGCCAGATAGTTACCATTTGAAATGACTTTAGTTTTGTGTCATGTCTGTGATCTGCTTTTTTTCTACAAAATTAACTGAATGAACTTCCTCCGAGGCCGGCGATTCCATAATTTTTGCCAGTGGTTGTAATTCTCTGAAGCTGACTGTGTGTTTGATCTCTCCTGCTCTGAAAGCAACATTCACACTTCGAGGCTCATTCAGTCTGAGGAGTGGCCCCTTCCCCCTCATTCCATTGATATGGTAAACAGTGCTTTACGCCGGAGCGAGAAAGCTTGCCAGAGGCTTATACAGTAACATTCACAGGAAAACTAGTGGAGCAATCCTGATACTCACACACTGTTTCACCACGTAAGATTGTATGAGAGGCTTTCCATCTGCTCACTTTCACTGTGCGTAATGGCGCAGGGCGCATTGGTGCAGCCAGGGGGCCATTCAAACGGGCCAACTAGTAACACATCATTCCTAAAAACAATCTTTGGTGTGTCACGTGAGGTGAATGTGCCCTATGACTGGATTTTGGAACACCATGTGACGGTGAACCAATTCCGATTGGACACTCACATTGCTCACATCATCACACAGCTATGAGGAGTACAAAGATGGTGGACGGTGGTTCGAAAGTCCACAGAGTTAGCTTTTCAGCAAAAAAAAAAAGTTTATCTCATATCATTAAAAAGTTATTTATAATTTAGCAAAGCTTGGTCTCAGCCATCGTATATAACGGCGTTGGCCCCAAAGGGTTAAACCCTTAGATCTTCAGCAAATGTATTTATAAAAAGAGAAATTGTTAGCTGATTACGTTATTGACGCTAACTTTTTGGTTAGCTGTGCCCACCACTGCTGTGAGGCAACAGTGCTAACCACTAAGCCACCGTGCTGCCGATGTGACATTCATGTTTGAGTTATTTCTTATGTAGAATTTCTGTATATCACTCATCCCTACCCCACAGGTACAACACATTTCGTCTAAAGAAAACATGTTCATGTCATTGCACAGATTAATAAATACAACTGACACCTGCAAATATGGCCAGATCAGACACGTGTTGTGCTAAGTAGGACATGTAGAGTGCAACACAAAACAACCAGCAAAAAATAAAATGTTTTCAAAATCCTGTCAGATAGTATAGGTTAATGAAGTAGAGAGAGATGAAGGTTAGCAGGACTGCACAATGATACAGACACAGAAGGCTTGGTCAAATAGCAGGTCAAGTCTATACCGGTCACACGTAGCACCAGAACCACATACTAACACAGGAACCATGGCTTTCAGCCCCACTGTTAAAGAGGCGGTATTTTCAACAGTGGGTTCAACCTTCATCCCGAGCTTCAATTTAGCCAACAAACATAATCCTCAGATATACTGACCATGTGCACAACCTCTGGATAGATGGGTTCTGTGATAACGTTCCTGTTGTGGGTGATGTACTCCACCATTTCACTCAGCGCCGCCCGCTTCACTTCCTTCCATTTTAGGTCACTCAGTGGGTCCGACAGAAAGTCAAAAAGAACGCAGCACTGCCGTAGCTTCTGGATGAAGAGTTTTTCCTGCTCTGTAGGGGCCACATCTGAGGAGACAGAGGGAAAATGTGAGGCAGAAAAAAGGTAAACTAAGCGCAGAATAGAGTCAAAGGACAAATGAAAGAAGTGCTGTGAGTAAATACAGCTGCTGAGAAAACAGCAGCCATGTCCAAGAGGGGCAGGACACAAAAGAAAGAAGGGGACAGCTAAGTGTCAAGGATAAGAGTTAAAACAGAATGATAAAGAAATATGAGGCAGCCAGTCACTAATAGAGACAGCAACAAACAGGAAATTAAACTGTGTTGCACCTAGAGCTGAAACAATTAGTAGGGCTGTCACGATTAGGAATTTCTGGAGACGAATAATTGTCCGATAAATAATTGTGATTGACGAATATATTGTCTTTTTTCTTTTTTCCCCCCTTCTTTATATTCTACTATTGTAGTATAATTACACAACTCTGGAAGAACGTTTCGCTTCTGCGAGTGGAGAAACTGGGAATGGTGCAACATTTTTATTTTTATTTTCATTTTACATACAGTCCCAACTTTTTCTGATTTGTGGTTGTTTCTGTTGCATTTCTGAAATTGTTTCTTCTCATCAGTCACGTTTTGTGCTTAAACACTACATTAAGCTCTGATTGAAGATTGAACAAATAAATACCTTTGGAAAATAACAGCTGTTAAAGTTCAGAGTTCTCACCTGCTTTTTGTGATCTGTGTGTCTGAACATCACCACAGCTTCTTCATGTCAAGGTTTTTTTTTGTGTGGCTCAGTTCATTCATATATTCTCATTTTTAAATATGTTTTTAAAGCTATTTGACCATTTATTTCATCTCATAAATTCAGCATACCACGTGCACATGGTGTGAACAGGACGGTAACGGCAGAATCACACCTTTAGAGAAAGTTCAGAGAGAAGTAAAAGCTTCACGTTTTGTTTTTTTAACATGTTCACTCGGGTTAAAATCCTCTCTCTGCTCCGCGCTTGCTGCGCCCTGATGGTTCTCAGAGTGTAACATGTTGTGCTTCCATTCAGGAATTTCCCTCACGCACCCCCTCCCTCGCAGTCTGCAGCCTATTGACTCTGCGCGTGCACACACACGCACACAGCTCCGCATTTTAGACGGCTTTTGAAGAAGACGGCCACTGTTTTAATCGGCCGTCTTATCCAAACGGCAGGACGGATCGCTCCTCAGCCTCCATGTTATTGTCCCGCCTTAAGATGAGAGCGAAGCTGCAGCATAATAACGTCAGATTCTGAGTCGTTTTATGCTTTGTGGATAAAATAAATAATTCACGGTAATCGCGAATATGAAAAATAATTGCGAATATGAAAAATAATCGCGATTGACGAATATTGTAATAATTGTGACAGCCCTAACAGTTGAGTAACTTGAATAATTTGATTACAAAAAATGTTCAAGGCAAATTCTGTGCCTTGAAGCTTTGATTAACATTGTAATACATATCCCAGACATGTGTGTGGCACTGTAACATCCCCAGGAAAAAAAACAAACAAAAAAAAAGAACAAGACTAGAACATGCGCTAATCCATTTAAGCACAAAAGCTACCGCTTTCCAACACGACAGAGTAAATTAAAGCATTTTAGGAGAAAGATGGTCCACGGTGATCATCTGAAATAGCTTACTGCACATTTAAAGGGAAGCAGCGTGTTTGTAAAAAAAAAACAAAAAACAAAAACAAACAGTTTCATCCACTGCCTGCTCGCCGTGGGGAGTGACTATAGACAGATATCCGATGACGTCACGGAGTTCCCACAATTCCACAGTCCGCCACGTTGTGAGTCAACTTTCTTTGTCAATGATCTCTATATAATAGATCAGTGACGTCGCCACGATAATGTTGATGTTAAAGCAGGATAAAAATAGCAAGAAGGAAAAACCCAATATATCGTGACTAGGGATGGGTATCGAGAACCGGTTCCTTTCGGGTATCGTTAAGAAATGATTCGATCCACCGACATCAACAAGCGTTGTGCTTAACGATTCTGTTATCGGTCCTTCAGAGTGGCCGTTGTTTGGGGGGTGTTTGTCAGGAAAATTATCATTTCTCTACATTGATTACAGACCCTGCAGCGGGTCCTTTATCAACTTTTCTGCAGCGCGGCTTTGCTTTGAACCTTGAACCAATCGAAGCAGTGGTTCGCAGCTTGAAGCAATGCTTCTTTCTTTCGCTTAATTTTCCTCCGCTAAAACCCTAAAGAGCATACGTCTGTGAGTATTATTTACCTTTTCTATGTTAAACCGACCTGTTATGGTCTTCTGAAACAGTTGATAGATGTATTTTATAACTTAAAAACGGGAGCGATGCTAACGCGTTAGCATGTCTATGGCATTTTCAATGTTAAAAGTTAGCATTAAGCTGTTGCAGCTGTCATCACGTTCGGGTGCATTTGTTTTCAAATTGTAATATTTCTTAAATGTATTTTTGTTTATATATTAATCTAATGATTATTATATACAATTTTAGAGAAAGAGAAAAAGAACCTGAATAGAAACAACAGAAAATATAAAAGCAACTAACAATGAACATAAATAAATAAATACATACAGAAATAAATAAGTGTTTCCTGTGAACACCTAGTGACTCTTACACCTTCCTTTCATCCCTGTCTTAAGTTTAATGACAGTTTGTTTCAGTCAAACCATATTTTCA
Organism: Thalassophryne amazonica; assembly: GCF_902500255.1. Taxonomy (NCBI): domain Eukaryota; kingdom Metazoa; phylum Chordata; class Actinopteri; order Batrachoidiformes; family Batrachoididae; genus Thalassophryne; species Thalassophryne amazonica. The sequence continues at coordinate 49,760,299 of NC_047121.1, forward strand.
ATTTGTTAATTTCTTCAGTGATTTCCTCCAGAACCATCTGCCAAACTGGAAAACTGCTGCATCGTACTAAGAGCAGAATACTACTGGAATGAATTTGAATAAGTTTTTTTTTTCCCCCTCACTAAATGGATGCTGCACTCACTACAGTTTATCAATAGTGCCAGATTACATTTCAGAGCTTCTAGAATTGAAACATTTTCGTGTGGGTGATGTTAGGGGGTAATTTTGGGTTTCAGGTTTTTTTGTTTTTCATCACTTTCATCCCTGAATATGTCAATCGTGAGTCACGTTTGTGCGGATTAAAGTTACTAACTGGGACTCCTGTCTTGTTGGGAGAAAGAAACGAGAATCATCCTCCGTTCTGTTCACACAGCTCCAAACGTTGCACGGCTCTCTGACGAGTCAAGTTAGAATGATAGAATCCAGTCTGAATTAATAACCTCAAAGTGAAACACTTTTATTTTTATTTATGTCCAGAGATCAAGGACACAGTGACCAATTTCATATTTTTATTTACTTTAAGACTCAATGAAATACATAGAAAACCTGTAAAGCCTACTTTTAGTACAAAATTCATGAGGTATCGATAAGGGAATCGATAAGGCATCGGATAAATAAGCAGAATCAATAATAGCATTGATAGATAACATCTTATCAATACCCATCCCTAATCGTGACACATTGAATCCCATTTGCAAAGCGAGGTATTTACATAAAATTGCTGAAATTGCCAATAAGGACCCGTACACGATCAGAAAAGAAGAACAGTGCTCGGACGAGGAAGCGTTCCCAGACAGACGAGGATTACCTTGCCAGATCTTGTCAACTATTTGGTATACGGTGTTAGTGTGTACACATTATGGCCCAGTCACATGGCACACGACAATTCCTGAACGAAGGGAAAAAGTAAAAAAAAAAAAACATCACAATTCATTGAGACAAGGTGGATGAAAGAGCTTTTATCACCGAACAGTCTTGCGAAGCAAGAGCGCAAAAGGGACGAAAGAGGAACTTAAGAAAACCGAAGCTAACGATCTTGACGCTTTAAATGAAACACGCCTTGAGCCACAGCTGGAGCAGTGTGTGTCTGCATCTCTGAGTTCCAGGACTCGGTACTGGGACGGAGCTCAGAGCGCCAGAGTCCTGGAGAAACTGCAAACAGAAGCTGTGGAGATCTGTGTCCACGTCGGTGGATGACCACCTGCTGTTTCCTCGTCCAGAACAAAAGTGGATCATCTCCTTCATCATCAGAATCCTCACTGTCTGTCGACATGCTGCACACTCTGTCTCTCCAATTAAAAAAAAAAGAAGAAAAAAAAGTGTGCTGTGCTGCATCACTGTATTATGTTCTAAGCCATATATATTGATTTATAACACAAAACTGTCAAAAAGGAGAATAAATGTGTAAAGATGATTGAATATATCAGAGCAGTAAATTAATCAGTGCATGTGAACGCGCACACTGACTCACATGTGGTTATTCCACCAGCTGATCACTGATCCACAACGTGAATTCTTCCTTCCAGAACAGCTCTTTATATCATTTTGATTCGTTCTACCGGTTGCCACATGTACAGAAGGACTGGATTATCATTCCTACACTCATATTGTTATATCTAATACAAAATAGTAGGAACACGCAGGAGTTGCATCTGCCGCTGATGCTGCATTCAAGTACCGTTGGAAATTACACAACTTTGTTGTTTCAAATTCAACAGTTGCTTGGGGCAAAATAATTAATTATATCCACACAAAAAATTAATTCTGGCCTATGTAAGGTGCCTGAGCCCATTGAAGCTCCCCCCCACACAGATAAAAAGAAATCCAAGCAAGCAGGCTGTTTGTCCTGTAATTTCCAACGGTACGTGAAGTAGCAGCAGCCTCAGCGCTCACAGACCGGCTTCTGCACTGTGTGAAAACGTTCAGCTGCTCCAACGAAGTCAAATTAAACAATAACGTTACAAAAACTAAACAAACGATTAAAAAAAAACATCAAGAATGACAGCAAAACAAAACAGACAAATTGAGGTTTTCGTTGCCCTTCGTTCAAATTTTTCAACAGTTTAAAAATCCTGACAAAGGTCCATGCACAAGTTTACATTGATATTTTGGACACTTTTCTTATCCCATCAATTGAAAGGATGTTTGGGGATGATGAAATCATTTTTCAAGATGATAATGCATCTTGCCATAGAGCAAAAACTGAAAACATTCCTTGCAAAAAGACACATAGGGTCAATGTCATGGCCTGCAAATAGTCCGGATCTTAATCCAATTGAAAATCTTTGGTGGAACTTGAAGAAAATGTTCCATGACAAGGCTCCAGCCTGCAAAGCTGATCTGGCAACAGCAATTTGAGAAAGTTGGAGCCAGATTGATGAAGAGTACTGTTTGTCACTCATTAAGTCCATGCCTCAGAGACTGCAAGCTGTTATAAAAGCCAGAGGTGGAGCAACAAAATTCTAGTGATGTGTTGGAGCATTCTTTTGTTTTTCATGATTCCATAATTTTTTCCTCAGAATTGAGTGATTCCATATTTTTTCCCCCTGCTTGGTCTAAAAAAGTAACCGTTACTGACTGCCACAATTTTTTTCTTGATTTCTTATAGTGTTTCTTAAAGCCAGAAAGTTGCCATTTGAAATGACTTTAGTTTTGTGTCATGTCTGTGATCTGCTTTTTTTCTACAAAATTAAACAACTAAATGAACATCCTCCGAGGCCGGTGATTACATAATTTTTGCCAGGGGTTGTATTAGGGATGTGAATCGTTCAACAACTCATGATTCAATTCAATCCCGATTCTTGGGGTGACGATTCGATTCAGAATCGACTTTCGATTCAGAGAGCTCTGAGAAATAGTTATATTACTTAAAAATGTTTATGTTTAAGAAAATGCAGCTTTACAAGGTTACTCAAGTGATTCTAGGTGTAAATTTACTTATCTGCTTTGCTCATTCGGAGTTGGCTGGCAGTTTAGCGAAGCGCTGGTCAGTAGTCGGCAGATACCGCTACTCCGCTCCTTTTAGCTCCGGGTCATAGCGTAGCATGTGGGCTTGCGGAGTTGAAGTGTTTCCGAAGTACTTGACTTTCATTTTGCAGATTTTGCACACTGCATAAGTCATATCAAGCTCCTTCTTACGCAGCAAATAATAAAATCCAAAATGCGCCCAAACATTTGCCTTCAGCAAAGACGGTGCTGGCTGAATTAGCTCTTCGTCCACCATGCTAAGCTACAGCCACTGAACTCTGCAGCTCACGAGTGTTTGAAGCACGCCGGACTACCCCCCTCGCGGGGATGCTGTAGTACGGAAGCTGTTGCCTGACAAACGGTACACGCAGCGAGTAAGCAAGAAAATGTTTTAAAAAAAATGCTTTTTAAAAATCGATTCTTGGACATTTTGGACGTGAATCGATTTTTTCCGACACCCCTAATATATATATATATATATATAAACATGTTTTCCTCCACTAGCCGCCACCTCCGCAGATGAAGCGAAAGGACGCACACTTTAAATGTCATGTTTAATGATTAGAAAAAAGCTTAAAAATCTGCATGATGGCACAGCAACATTGTGCCACTGCTTAGAGAAAGCCCTGCCACTACTGATACTGTTTAAAAACACAAAAGGTACTTTTTATTCAATTACTCGATTAATTGATAAAATAATCGATAGAATATTCGATTCCAAAAATATTCAATAGCTGCAGCCCTAGTTTCAGGTAAGTTATGTGATTGTTGGCAGATGTTTCTTGCAATTTACTCATCCGTCCATTAATGCTGGCCACCGATTGGCTGAAAGCTGCTGTCTGTATGCAGAATGACCGTTTCATTCACACACAGAAAAATATAAAATATGACCTGTTCATTTCAGTCCAATTCACCATCAGACGGACATGAATCCATATAAAGCTCTTGATTTTTGAAAAGGACCTTGGAAAAAATCCTTTAATTCATGGCTGGAAACGCAGCTTTTTAAAGCAAGTCCCTCTGTGTTTTTTCCAGCTGCAGGTGCGTTTCTCAGAGGATGCCCATGTCGCGCTCTGATCACACAGAAGCACTGTGATGAATTAACTTTTGTGATCATTAGATGACCTGATCAATCGATCAGGGTGATCACACCTGATTAATACACTGTTTAAACATTTAAAGTGCCATGGCTGTCGGCGATCACAACACCAACAGATCACACAGCATGTCATTCTGATCACACCTGATCGCGGTTGATTGGCGCTTTACATGTTTTCATTACTCAGGACTGATCAGCTGAGCTGCTGTCACAGCCCTCCATTCATTCATGGCAGCATTTTCCACAGCCTGTCCACTCATCAGCATTCTGTACACAATGAAAAAGGTCCACCATGATACAAAATTAAAATAAAAAATAAAATAATGTTTTATTCTGTTTCTGACGTGCACCACACGTTGCAGTACCGACCATTAACTATATGGATTTGAATGACGTGCGATTACACCAATCATGCTTGAACCCTCTTGCGCATGCGTGAGTTTTTTCACGCGTCGGTGGCGTCATTTCCTTGTCAGCAGGCCTTGAGTGAGATGTGGTCCAGCCCTCTCGGCTGAATTCCTTTGTTTCACCCGCTGCTCGAGATGGCGCGCGTTGCTTTATCAAAGTTTTTTCTGGACCTGTGAGGAATATCCGAGTGGACACTATTCGAGAAATTTAGCTGGTTTTCGGTGAAACGTTTAACGCCTGATGAGAGATTATGGGGTGTTTCTGTCGCTGTAAGGACTTCCCACGGAGCGGGACGTCACGCAGCGTTTCCAGGCGCCGTCGTCGGCCTGTTTCGAGCTGAAAACATCCTAATTTAAGGCTTAATTCACCCAGGACGTCGTGAGAGAACAGAAGATTCAGAAGAGGTCGGCATGAGGACTTTATGCGGACATTCCACTGTTTAAGGACAGTTTGTAATGAAAGACGTGCGCGCAAATTCGCCGAGTCGTTTCTGTGACGACTCGGCGAATCTGTGTGCGCGGCGACAGGAAAAACACCTCCGTGTTGAAAACCATTTGTAAAATTCAGGCGGCTTTTGATGGCTTTCAACAAGTGAGTAACTGAGAAATTGTTTAACAGCTTGGGCATGTTCCAACTTGCCCGTTAAGGTTTCCAACGGAGGTGTTTTTCCTGTCGCGACCCCCCGCAGTCGGGTCTGGCCCGACATGGGACTGGCCCGACATGCGACTCTGCCCGCTCGTTCTTTCATTACAAAATGTTCAAATAAACTCCTCATGCCGACTTCTTCTGAAAGTTCTCTGTTCTCTGACGACTTCCTGGGTCAACAGAGCCTGAAATGGGGAAGTTTGCAACTTGAAACGGCGAGACGCTGCCTCGAAGCGCAGATCGCCATCAGGCGTCGTGGGCTGTCCTTAAAGCAACACTACAAGACCAAAATCTCTCGTCAGCCGTTAAAATTTTTACCGAAAACCAGCTGAATTTATCGAATGGTGTCCACTCAGTTGTGCCTTACAGTTTTTGAAAAAATTTTGATCAAACAAAGCAGCAGTCTCTGAGCCATTCCTAAACAATGAAAAATCGACGAGAGGGTGGGCGACTCCTCACTCAAAGACTGCCCACAGGCGAATGACGTAACCGACAGGCGTGAAAAAACTCTCGCATGCCCACGAGGGTTCAAGCATGTCTGATGTAATCACACGTGATTCAAATCCATATGGTTTTTGAAAAAAATAATAAGGTCGGATACTTTTCTAACAGACCTCGTACGACAGCATGCCGTTTTTAAACGGTCGGCATACGCTGGCTAAATAGTCAAGGTGTGACAGGGCCTTTACTCCCTGGCTTTCAACTTCGCATGAGGCTCTGTTTTTCTTTTAGTGTTTTAAGAACAGTTGTTTTAAAAACAATGAAACAACTGTTCTTAGTTATTTGATTGCTTTTAATTGTTTTATGTCTGTATGTACAGCACTGTTTTCAACTGCGGTTGTTTTAAAGTGCTATATAAATAATGTTGAGTTTTGTTAAAAGATTATGACCGTGTTTGGGACTTTATTCTTCATTTATTTTTTGTGCGTTCGTTTTGGTTTGTGTAATGTTTACGAAGGCAACACAGCCGAACTGTTCCTGTAATTTTAGAAATATAATTCAGAAATAAACTGTGACTATTAATACTGCGACTTACTGCTTTTGATAAAGATGATGACCGTGTTTGGGACTTTATTTTTCGTGCATTTGCTTCATTTTTGTGATCCTCGGAATGCACGGCTTGTATGACTTGACCTTTGAACACAAAGGCTATGGGATAGAAGGATAACACACAAAGACCTTCTTGAAACTAAGTAAACTTAGGCGAGAAGCGAAGTGTCCTACTGAGAAATAATGGAGATTTAGCAAGAACACACAGGCACACAGAGTTGTGCAGGGTCACAAGTCAGCCAATTTATCTTGATTACTGTAGAAGCTACGAATTCCAGAGCTGAGCGCCTAAATAAATGAGCTGTTATTACTGGTAATTTCAATAAAGCTTTTGACAGCCATCAGGGCAGTCACTGCAACAACAAGCAAACACAATGGAAAACACAATTAACAAGAGCAAGCTTCATCCAAAACACAGTCTATCCCCATTCATCATCAAAAACGTACTCTCATGTGAGTAAATGAATGTTTTTGATGTTTATGTACAGGATTTTACAGTTTATATACAACCCCTGGCAAAAATTATGGAATCACCGGCCTCGGAGGATGTTCATTCAGTTGTTTAATTTTGTAGAAAAAAAGCAGATCACAGACATGACACAAAACTAAAGTCATTTCAAATGGCAACTTTCTGGCTTTAAGAAACACTATAAGAAATCAAGAAAAAAGATTGTGGCAGTCAGTAACTGTTACTTTTTTCAGACCAAGCAGAGGAAAAAAATATGGAATCACTCAATTCTGAGGAAAAAATTATGGAATCACCCTGTAAATTTTCATCCCCAAAACTAACACCTGCATCAAATCAGATCTGCTCCTTGATATTTATCCTATGCCATGACATTGACCCTATGTGTCTTTTTTGCAAGGAATGTTTTCAGTTTTTGCTCTATGGCAAGATGCATTATCATCTTGAAAAATGATTTCATCATCCCCAAACATCCTTTCAATTGTCCAAAATATCAACATAAACTTGTGCATTTATTGATGATGTAATGACAGCCATCTCCCCAGTGCCTTTACCTGACATGCAGCCCCATATCATCAATGACTGTGGAAATTTACATGTTCTCTTCAGGCAGTCATCTTTATAAATCCCATTGGAACGGCACCAAACAAAAGTTCCAGCATCATCACCTTGCCCAATGCAGATTCGAGATTCATCACTGAATATGACTTTCATCCAGTCATCCACAGTCCACAATTGCTTTTCCTTAGCCCATTGTAACCTTGTTTTTTTCTGTTTAGGTGTTAATGATGGCTTTCGTTTAGCTTTTCTGTATGTAAATCCCATTTCCTTTAGGCGGTTTCTTACAGTTCGGTGACAGACGTTGACTCCAGTTTCCTCCCATTCGTTCATTTGTTTTGTTGTGCATTTTTCGATTTTTGAGACATATTGCTTTAAGTTTTCTGTCTTGACGCTTTGATGTCTTCCTTGGTCTACCAGTATGTTTGCCTTTAACAACCTTCCCATGTTGTTTGTATTTGGTCCAGAGTTTAGACACAGCTGACTGAACAACCAACATCTTTTGCAACATTGCGTGATGATTTACCCTCTTTTAAGAGTTTGATAATCCTCTCCTTTGTTTCAATTGACATCTCTCGTGTTGGAGCCATGATTCATGTCAGTCCACTTGGTGCAACAGCTCTCCAAAGTGTGATCACTCCTTTTTAGATGCAGACTAACGAGCAGATCTGATTTGATGCAGGTGCTAATTTTGGGGATGAAAATTTACAGGGTGATTCCATAATTTATTCCTCAGAATTGAGTGATTCCATATTTTTTTCCTCTGCTTGGTCTAAAAAAGTAACCGTTACTGACTGCCACAATCTTTTTTTCTTGATTTCTTATAGTGTTTCTTAAAGCCAGAAAGTTGACATTTGAAATGACTTTAGTTTTGTGTCATGTCTGTGATCTGCTTTTTTTCTACAAAATTAAACTGAATGAACATCCTCTGAGGCCGGTGATTCCATAATTTTTGCCAGGGGTTGTATCAAGACAGCATTTTTTCAAACCAGCCAGATTGGTCCTTGTTGCGGGAGATTCAATTCAATTAATTTGTACAGCACAAGTCATAACAAGGTGCAACACAAAGCAACGTTTATACCTCACCCACCTCAAGAGCTAGCACACTGGCAACAGCAGTTGGTGGAGCGGAGAGATGACTGCCTCACAGTGGGCTACGCTTAGCCTCAAGTTGGAGGTCAAATCCACTTACCGCTAAGAAAACTTAATTTGCATGTTTTGATGCTTGTATTTTTTTTTTTTTGTATTTATGTTTATTTCCTTTAATCTGTGGATGGATAAAGAAGTGATGGAAAAGAGGATAAAGAGAGAGATCCTACCTGGAGAAGTTAAAATCAAAATGCTAAGCAGTATTTGGAACAGAGCATGTGGGTGGGGCGGGAGGGAGAATGGCTCAGCATATTTGGGGGGGTTAACATGAAGCATCACCTCTCTCTCGCTCTGTCTGACTCACTCCACTGTAGCATACTGGAGCGGTACGGATGCACTCGGAACATATGTCTGAAGCACAACTGACCCCGAATGCATCTGCGTATTACTAAGCATGTAACTGTTCCTAGCGATAACCCACACGGGCACATTTGGGCATGTGCACATTCAAATATGTTTTCTTTTTCTTGATGGTGAAACTGGAGAGCTTCTTAACAGGACCCCAACTGTCACCCTGTGTTCAGTATTTGTCAATAGGGCAGCACAGTCTCATTTGAACCCCTACATGATATGGCGGGATTTGACCAGTTCCAGGGACAGCCTGCCAGTGCGCAATACAAACAGCATCACTTAACATGGAAAAATGGTGTACTGTCTTGTTTTCGGCTGCTATCACCAAAGGAGTGGTGAAAAGTACAGGGGTTTTTTTTTCCCCCAGTTCCCAGTGGAGAAGGGAAGACAAGGCAAATGGGAGGAGGTCGTGTTGGTAAGTGTTAGCCTACAGACCTAGCCAGAGTAGCTGCGGTGTATTGCCTGCACAACCGCCTCAGCATGTTTGAGCTCTGGCTCATAAACAAACGCAACAGATGCCCGCTTTCCACTACATCGTCACTTTGCCGTGTAATTTGCCCAAAAACTCAGAGAAAGTGCTGTGTTTCTGATGGGGACAGACGAGGGCTGTCACTGGATGTAGGATTATTGCATAGCATATATATACATATATAGATAAAATAAATATTTTAAACCTTTAGTTCCCACCCTCAAGTGATACTGCACAGCCCAATAAACATGTGTGACGTTGTGAATATCACACACGGTCAGACACAGTGTTGCCAGATATGAAATATGCAACTATCGTACCAAAACCTCAAAATTATCGTATTTTGGGATAAATTATCGTACACAAACAAAACGCATACAATGTAGCTATTTTAGCGCTTTTTTTTTTAATTTCCAAAGAATTTTATGTCACATTTTTAAACAGTAATTCACAAGATCCCTATAGTAATGGGGAAACTATGGCACAAAAAGAACACAAATGCACTACCAGACTAGAAAGATTTATTTTTCTGTGAAGGAACACAAATGTGTTAATTACCAGACTAGAAACAGTCGAATTCAACCTCGAGGTCGCTGTCGTCATCCGATGCCATGGCCACTTGTGCAGATTTTGTTGAACACAGAAAAAATGTTGACACCTCCATAAGGAACTTGAACTTTTTTTTTTTTTTTTATTTGCTCTTGTGTTTTGTTCCTTTGTTATTGCATTTGCTGAAATAAAGTTTCGAAAAAAAAAAAAAAAAAAGATGATGTTGGTTGGGGAATCTTCCTGTCACGGCAGAGATTGGATGGGAACTCATTACTTTGTATGGAGAGGGGGTGGGCTTTCAAATGACTTTGTCCCGGGCCGGCCAAAGTTCGCAGCAGCCCTGTGTGTGGTGTGTCTTTGATGCCACCTGAGTGCAACGCCTGCAAAATGATTCTTGGGTGTCAGAGAGAGATGCGTGTTTGGGCAAGCAGCTGAAATTATCATACATTTTGGATTTTTTCCCATTATTGATCGTACACTGTACAGAGGGCAAAACTAATCGTACAAATACGATAATTGTCGTACATCTGGCAACACTGGTCAGACACTGCACACCTATCTTTTTACTCAGGGGTCGAAATTTTTTAACCTACTTGCATTGGTGCTAGTAACAAAAATTTACTTGCACCAAAAAAAAAAGTTACTTGCACAACCAAAAGTCAGTCTTATATCAACCTTAAAACTCCTCCTCTGATGTGTCAGCCTCTTCCTGTCTGGGTCCGTAAAGCCCCTTTCACACCGGGGCTGCTCCCGGTTGCATCATGTGTTGTCATGATGACGCAGCGTGGAAGCAACTCAGTGCCGAGATAATGCAGCTTGACGCCACAACAGCGGGAGGGGCGCAAAGGATGGAGCAAATCGGACGCCAAAATTAAACATGTTTAATTTTTGTTTGCGTCCTGTGCTTGATGCAGAAATTAAGTGGTTTCAGCTCAAGTCAGAGCAAAGCGACACATCTTTTGTTTTTTTCTCGCTGCCTCTACAAGTGTTTTAATTATTACACACGACAACACAGAGACAATGACAGAAGTCAAACATACGACACTCCACACTTACGGTACTGGCAAATAACACAACCAAACTATTTACAGAAATTTGCATATTCAGAGGACAGGGAGGTGTTTGGTAGTCCGGCATGTGTGCTCAATTCCACGTTGATTGGGATGTACAAAAGGAACATGCTTGGATCCATGCATATGAACCCATTGATACATCTAAATTTTTTGTGCTTACGCCAGTTTCTGGGTTTTGGAGCATGCCATGTTTCAGTAGGAAATCCACACAAGTCTTTGTACATGAGGCCCCAGAAGTTACCTTGATGCAATATGTGATGCCGACGTGCATGAAATGTCTTTAAGTCACTCCAGTGGTGTTATCGGGTTACCAAATCTGTGTTTTTCATTTTAGAAGTGTTTAATTTTCACCATCTTTTGCACAATATATGGAAAAATCTTAGATTTACACAGAAAGGCTGCTGTTTCAGAGCATTTTCCACTATGTTGGATTAGGAGCCAGAGCAGGGGAGATGATGGTCTTGTGGTCAAAGCGTTGGGCTTGAGACCAGAGGACCCTCGGTTCATATCTCGGCCTGACCGGAAAATACCTAAGGGCCCTTGGGCAAGGTCTTTAATCCCCTAGTTGCTCCTGATGTGTAGTGAGTACCTTGTATGGCAGCACACTCACATTGGGGTGAATGTGAGGCATTATTTGTAAAGCGCTTTGAGCACCTGATGCAAATGGAAAGTGCTATATAAATGCAGTCTATATACCATTTAGAGAGAGACCAGCAATGCTCTTAAATCTCTTAAGCTTCAAAGTTAAATTAACTTTAATAATTTCAGGGTTCTTGCCAGCGCAGCTGAGCATAGTGGACCCCTATGCTGTGATTTGGGCCCCAATGTTGTGATTTAACCAGCATAGGGGGGCTTTTCTGTTTTTTTTTTTTTTTTCTTTCTTTTTAAAGTACGTGTTGCACGTTCTGTAATGTTCCAGTTAACACACAAAGTGACCCTCAAAATGCAAGAAATAGTGTTTCCAGGGGTTATAAATTTAAACATTTTCTCAGGGTGCTGCCCCCGGACCCTCCTGCAATACTTGTGTCTGCAACACTCATTGTGTGGGTATGCCCCCCTCCCCCGCCGTGAAAAAAAAAAAAAAAAAATCATAGTGAGAATCCTGAGTGTGTTGAATTGATGATCAAGTGATTCCCAAATCTTTCATTGGATGAAGGGTTGCAGGGCTGTACGCTTAGCTTTTTCACTAGGAGCACAGGTGCTCCTAAATGAAAAAAATTAGGAGCACAGATAAAAATTTAGGAGCACTGTGAAATTTCTTGATACAATTTTATTATTAATGCAAAGACACATACTGTACAGAGAGTACCTTTTCCACACACACATGCACATTTTATATGATTTAATTGTTGTATTTATTTCATTGTTTTTTACTTCCTTTTCTATCGTTATTTACATCATTGCTTTTGTCCATTTCATTACTTTTTGCTGTGTATTTCTTGTATTATTTTTATTTGCAAAACATCATGCTATCCTCATGCACTAGCCACGGAAAGCTCTTAACCCAGTCTGATCTGAATTTCTGAACTTTGCTAGTAGTTCTAGACCTACTGCCAGTTTCACTGCCTGTTGCCATCTCCTCCTGATCCTCCTCACCATTTTCCTCATCTCCCGAGGTTCCCTCCCCTGGTTCCTTGGGTTTCCTTTGAAAGTACGACAAAATCATTTTCTAGTCTCCTCACGCACCTTTCGTTGTAAATGTAGCTGCTATGCTAGTGCTCGCTTATCTGACTGCACAAGCTAGTCGCAAGCCAAGACTCAGAGCGTAGCGAATCAGTGCAGCTTGTGCGTTGAGACGTCACTGCGTCATCACAAGAGTCTACATTTCCCCATTCGGTCACATTTTACAAGGGAAGGATAAAAAAGGAAATATTAAGTTGTAGACTCTTGTCGATTTGTACAGATGTGGGAATGGTTTTCTCTATGGGATATACAGTGGTCCCTCGTTTATTGTGGGAGTTACGTTCTAAAAATAGCCTGCGATATGCGAAATCCGCGAAGTGGCCAGCGTTACTTTTTACAATTATTATAGACGTTTTAAAGCTGTAAAACCCCTCACTACACACTTTTCTCAATCAGGCATGAACATTTTCTCACTTTTCTCTCATGTGTAAACACTCTCAAAGTTCAAACCTGAGTAGAAAAATAAGACCAACCTGTTTTCAGGCCCAAACATTTGTTTGAGAAATAAAAATAGAACGTTTTCCTATAAATAATTATGATGGCTTTTAGAACTAACGAATTTAATTTTAACGATCAACGTACGAGGTTGGACACATAAATTATTAATAGTGACTGACCAGTATTTCACAGTTCCTCTGATCGCGCCTCTTCGTCTTGGCGCCGCTGCACTGTCACGTCTTTTTCCACTGACTCACACCTCACAGCAGGTGTCTTTTTCCGAGTGTAGAACACAGTTATGGGTAGTTGTTGGCGTTCTTTTATCTTCTGGGTGAGAAGATTCTTATAAACAGACACGCAGAACACAATGTGCGTGCTCTCTCTTTGCGGTGTCGCGACCGGCTGCTTGATGAGGCTGCGGAACACAATGCACTGTAAAAAAAAAAAAAAAAAGCATGCAAAATTGGACTAAAAAAAATCTGCGAAACAGCGAGGCCGCGAAAGGTGAACCCCGTTATAGCGAGGGACCACTGTATTTATTTTAGGAGCAAAATGCGAATGAAAGGGTTGAAATACATTTTCGCACACGTGCGCCCGTTTTATTCTTTTTTTCCTCGCACAATCAAATTTTAGGCGCAATATGCGAGCAAAACGCTCGCACTGTACAGCCCTGGGTTGACAACCAAAAACACGGTCCTTTGACCTCATGGACAACTTACTTGTGACAAATACCTGTAATAATAAGGCTTCTTGTGTGGTCAATTGGCATAAGTGATGCAAGCGAGCACACATACAGAGGCACAGAGTCCCACACAACAGGCGCTTTATATATAGGATCCGGATAACCCTAACCCCACAACACTATCTCCTAACTCTTTTCCCCGAACTGCAACACACAGGTAAATGTTACTTTTTCAGGCAAAAAATGCAAATAATATGGACATACATCTGAAAGAGTATTCAAAGGACCTGTCAATAACTTATTTAGCAGTGGCACCACATTTTCAAAAACAAGGCCAAATGTGACACAACAGACAGTAAGAGAAGTCATCATTCAAGAATGCGGGCCATCTTAAAATGGAATTGCAATCTGAAGGAGACACTAGGTATGAAAAGGGCCAACCAGACAATCAGAGAGACTACACAAAGCTTGACTGTTCACCAACACTGCACTGCCATTCAAGGCAGTCACTTGTGCGGGTCAATGGAGTGAAATCAATAATAGCCCAAGGCTTCCAGAGCTGCATCACAGCGGTAACAGGCTGAGCCTTTAAACATGACTGAGTACATTGTGTGCACATTAAGAGGAAAAGTTCACTGTCCCGCAAAACATTACTACAACACTGCAGCTGTGCCTCCCTTACCACACCACGAGCACACAAAGTTGGCACTTCATTTCTTGTCTTGTTTTGAGAAAGGACTTTTGGAGCTCATCAACTGACACTGATTGGCAGAGGTTGAAGATGGGGGAGGTTCTTCTGCAAAGCAGCTATGATCTGAATGAAGTTTGTACCCAGATTTACTGTAAGGTGCCAAACATGTCTCAGCAATGACGAACAAAATTAAATTCCCCTTCAGTTTCCACCCCAAAGGCCTGCAAATATTGATTGTGCGTTAAACTAGACATGTACACACATGAAACACTTCCCTTGGCTGTGACCTCACTTCCTTTGACATCACTAGGCTGGAGGGGGGATGGGCAGAGAGCGGCTAGCTAGTAAAACAAGGTTTTATGTTGCTCCCTCGCCTCACAATTATCCACACAACCACAACAAATAATAATTCCTTTCACATAGAGGAGTGCCGCTTTTCAAAAATAAATAAAAACTAGTTGTTAATTCAAGCGTTTGAACGCTGACTGACCGAGCAGTAACCAGTGGAGCAGAACAACACAGGAAGAATAATTTGTCATTACGTACCTCTGAAGTGCATAAGAGCCACCGGCTGAAAAGGCCCGTTAGAATTAGGTGCATCCACAACCATCCTGTCGCCACCTTTATTGCATGTCAACATATAAACCTTGACCAGGAAGACGGCGATCCACTCAAGGCGACAGATCAGCCTCCATTTTAACACAACAGCGGAGCAGAAAATGAAGCTGCTGGAGGGAACAGGCTAGCTAGTGACGTCACTGCAAAGGAAACAGCTGATTGGGTGAGCCCGCATTGGTCCAGAGCAATAAAAACGAAGGCTGCTCGGAGCGACGGAGGATGATTGGATGAACATGCTGAGCTGGAGGCGGGATGTGCGTTTGGAATTTTTTTCTGACTCCTCCCTCTCGCTGGTGACGTTCGTCGGTCTTCCAGGCGGCCTCTGCTACTGATCTGAGATCAGATCAGGCGGCTCCACCGTTTAACCGTTAGCGGATCATTTTTCAGCACAAACTGATTCTAGAAACTGTTTCTTTGTTTTCATTATTATATGGCACTTTATAAAATAGATACAACATGCTCATAAAATAATAACACAATAAAGCGTAAGCACTTGTTTCGATTGTGGGACCACGCACACGCACGCACACACACACACACACACACACACACACACACACATATATATATATATATATATATATATATATATATATATATATATAAAATTTAAAAATCATAATTTTCTTTCAATTCTGTCTGTCACAGTTGAAGTGTACGCACGATAAAAATTACATACCTCTCCATTGTTTGTAGATGGAAAACTTGCAAAATCGACAGTGGATGAAATACTTATTTGCCTCACTGTGTGTGTCTATATATATATATATATATATATATACTCAACAAAAATATAAACGCAACACTTCTGGTTTTGCTCCCATTTTGTATGAGATGAACTCAAAGATCTACACAATATCACCATTTCCCTCAAATATTGTTCACAAACCAGTCTAAATCTGTGATAGTGAGCACTTCTTTGCTGAGATAATCCATCCCACCTCACAGGTGTGCCATATCAAGATGCTGATTAGACACCATGATTAGTGCACAGGTGTGCCTTAGACTGCCCACAATAAAAGGCCACTCTGAAAGGTGCAGATTTTGTTTTATTGGGGGGGAATACCAGTCAGTATCTGGTGTGACCACCATATGCCTCATGCAGTGCAACACATCTCCTTCGCATCATCCGTGAAGAGAACACCTCTCCAACGTGCCAAACACCAGCGAATGTGAGCATTTGCCCACTCAAGTCGGTTACGACGACGAACTGGAGTCATGTCGAGACCCCGATGAGGACGACGAGCATGCAGATGAGCTTCCCTGAGACGGTTTCTGACAGTTTGTGCAGAAATTCTTTGGTTATGCAAACCGATTGTTCCAGCAGCTGTCCGAGTGGCTGGTCTCAGACGATCTTGGAGGTGAACATGCTGGATGTGGAGGTCCTGGGCTGGTGTGGTTACACGTAGTCTGCGGTTGTGAGGCTGGTTGGATGTACTGCCAAATTCTCTGAAACGCCTTTGGAGACGGCTTATGGTAGAGAAATGAACATTCAATACACGAGCAACAGCTCTGGTTGACATTCCTGCTGTCAGCATGCCAATTGCACGCTCCCTCAAATCTTGCCACATCTGTGGCATTGTGCTGTGTGATAAAACTGCACCTTTCAGAGTGGCCTTTTATTGTGGGCAGTCTAAGGCACACCTGTGCACTAATCATGGTGTCTAATCAGCATCTTGATATGGCACACCTGTGAGGTGGGATGGATTATCTCAGCAAAGGAGAAGTGCTCACTATCACAGATTTAGACTGGTTTGTGAACAATATTTGAGGGAAATGGTGATATTGTGTATGTGGAAAAAGTTTTAGATCTTTGAGTTCATCTCATACAAAATGGGAGCATGCAAAAATATGTTGTACATTAGTTATTGGTATAATTACACAAAATCTGTGTAACCTTGATTTTATTTTTATTCATTTATTTTAGTTAATACCTGACAGGTTGGGCCTCCAGGTCAGTATGTGGAACTTTACTATGCACCTGTCCCCTTACGTCCACATTTTAATGTGACGCCGTCCTCTATAAGTGCGTTTTAGTGCCTTTCCTCTCCCCTTTTGTTACTGATGTCCGAGGGAGAGGGGCATGTCGTGTAGAATCCACTGACCAGAGGATTTTTATTTTTATTTCACTGTTTGTCAGAAATTAAATGGAGACGACCTCCAAAGACACCCACGTCTGAGACTCTCCTTCAAACACAGCGCAGTCAGTCACAACCGGTTCTATATATATATTATATATATATGAGGGCTGTCAATAAAGTAACGGTCCTTTTTATTTTTTTCAAAAACTATATGGATTACATTCATATGTTTTTACGTCAGACATGCTTGAACCCTCGTGCGCATGCGTGAGTTTTTCCACGCCTGTCGGTGACGTCATTCGCCTGTGAGCACTCCTTGTGGGAGGAGTCGTCCAGCCCCTCGTTGGAATTCCTTTGTCTGAGAAGTTGCTGAGAGACTGGCGCTTTGTTTGATCAAAATTTTTTCTAAACCTGTGAGACACATCGAAGTGGACATGGTTCGAAAAATTAAGCTGGTTTTCAGTGAAAATTTTAACAGCTGATGAGAGATTTTGAGGTGATACTGTCGCTTTAAGGACTTCCCACGGTGCGAGACGTCGCACAGCGGTCCCAGGCGCCGTCGTCAGCCTGTTTCAAGCTGAAAACCTCCACATTTCAGGTTCTATTGATCCAGGACGTCGTGAGAGAACAGAGAAGTTTCAGAAGAAGTCGGTTTCAGCATTTTATCTGGATATTCCACTGTTAAAGGAGACTTTTTTATTGAAAGACGTGCGGACGGGTCCGTGCCTCGGGACGCAGCCGGCGCGGTGCGGCGGCACAGGAAAAACACCTCCGTGTTGATAACCATTTGTAAAATCCAGGCGGCTTTTGATAGCTTTCAGTGGAGTGAGTATATGAGAAATTGTTTAACAGCAGGAGATGTTCCAACTTGTCCTTAAGGCTTCCAGCAGAGGTGTTTTTCCTGTGGCGGAGCGTCACGGCGGCTGCGAGCCGACGCTGCAATCTGTCCGCACGTCTTTCATTAAAAAAATCTCCTTTAACAGCGGAATATCCGGATAAAATGCTGAAACCGACTTCTTCTGAAACTTCTCTGTTCTCTCACGACGTCCTGGATCAATAGTCCACTTCGATGTGCCTCACAGTTTTTGAAAAAATTTTGATCAAGCAAAGCGTCAGTCTCTCAGGAAGTTCTCAGACAAAGAGATTCCGACGGGAGGGGTGGACCACTCCTCACTGAAAGACTGCCCACAGGCGAATGATGTAACCGACAGGTGTGAAAAAACTCTTGCATGTCCACGAGGGTTCAAGCTTGTCTGATGTAATCGCACGTGATTCAAATCCATATAGTTTTTGAAAAAATAAAAAGGTCCGATATATTTTTCTAACAGACCTCGTATATATATATATATATATACGAGGGCTGTCAATAAATTAACGGTCCTTTTTATTTTTTTCAAAAACTATATGGATTTCATTCATATGTTTTTACGTCAGACATGCTTGAACCCTCGTGCGCATGCGTGAGTTTTTCCACGCCTGTCGGTCACGTCATTCGCCTGTGAGCACTCCTTGTGGGAGGAGTCGTCCAGCCCCTCGTCGGAATTCCTTTGTCTGAGAAGTTGCTGAGAGACTGGCGCGTTGTTTGATCAAACTTTTTTCTAAACCTGTGAGACACATCGAAGTGGACACGGTTCGAAAAATTAAGCTGGTTTTCAGTGAAAATTTTAACGGCTGATGAGAGATTTTGAGGTGATTCTGTCGCTTTAAGGACTTCCCACAGTGCGAGACGTCGCTCAGCGCTCTCAGCCGCCGTCGTCAGCCTGTTCAAGCTGAAAACCTCCACATTTCAGGCTCTATTGATCCAGGACGTCGTGAGAGAACAGAGAAGTTTCAGAAGAAGTCGGTTTCAGCATTTTATCCGGATATTCCACTGTTAAAGGAGATTTTTTTAATGAAAGACGTGCGGACGGATCCGCGCGTCAGGACGCAGCCGACGCGGTGCGGCGGCACAGGAAAAACACCTCCGTGTTGATAACCATTTGTAAAATCCAGGCGGCTTTTGATGGCTTTCAGTGGAGTGAGTATATGAGAAATTGTTTAACAGGCAGGACATGTTCCAACTTGTCCTTAAGGCTTTCAACAGAGGTGTTTTTCCTGTGGCGGAGCGTCGCGGCGGCTGCGTCCCGACGCGCGGACCCGTCCGCACGTCTTTCATTAAAAAAATCTCCTTTAACAGTGGAATATCCGGATAAAATGCTGAAACCGACTTCTTCTGAAACTTCTCTGTTCTCTCACGACGTCCTGGATCAATAGAACCTGAAATGTGGAGGTTTTCAGCTTGAACAGGCTGACGACGGCAGCTGAGAGCGCTGCGCGACGTCTCGCACTGTGGGAAGTCCTTAAAGCGACAGAATCACCTCAAAATCTCTCATCAGCCGTTAAAATTTTCACTGAAAACCAGCTTAATTTTTCGAACCGTGTCCACTTCGATGTGTCTCACAGGTTTAGAAAAAATTTTGATCAAACAAAGCGCCAGTCTCTCAGCAACTTCTCAGACAAAGGAATTCCGACGAGGGGCTGGACGACTCCTCCCACAAGGAGTGCTCACAGGCGAATGACGTCACCGACAGGCGTGGAAAAACTCACGCATGCGCACGAGGGTTCAAGCATGTCTGACGTAAAAACATATGAATGCAATCCATATAGTTTTTGAAAAAAATAAAAAGGACCGTTACTTTATTGACAGCCCTCGTATATATATATATATATATATATATATATATATATATAAGTGTAGTTTGAATTTTTTTTAAATAGTGACCAAGTTACAAAACCTCAAATTACAAATTTCCTCTCCATTTTCTTGTGAAAATCAATATGCATGATCCTCCTTTCCATAAAAACGAGGGTTCTCAAAAATTTGTTAGCCTGCACTAGCAACAAGTAGAGAGTATATGGAGGAGTAACCACTGATTCCTGTTTTGTTTTTTTTCTTTAATCGGTCAGCAGCATAGCAAAATGTGAACAGCAGATTAACTATGTCCCTTTTTGGCCTCTGTAGTGTAACATGGCAGTCTCTGTGAGGGGGCCGCGCCCATGTACATATGAAGGGTTCATTCTAAGCTTATGAAAACAAACACATTGAGTCCTTGTTGCAGGTAGGGTTGTCACAATACCAGAAATACCAGTGATATTACATGTTTCTCAATACCAAAATCAATGCTATTCAAAAAAACATAATTAAGTTAATAAAAACAGTACATAGCAAAAATATCTATTCTTTTAAGCTTTAATTAGACATACATAAATAGTATTCACTCAATGCATACAATAAAATGTGCACCACATAGCGCCCTCTAGATTGACATGAGTTTGATACCATTATCATAAAGGAAAATAAGAGTTAAGGAGATGTGAAGACGGCCAGATTTATCACTGAGGCACTGCCACCGTTAGTATTCTCTCACCGAGGGGCCAACACCTCTCTGAGACATAGCATACATTCCACATCCATGACAACCACTGACGGCATTTTGTGAAAGCTGCCATTTACTTTTGACTGGTTGGACAGGTTGGTTTACTATACTTTAACATTAAAAATAAAAAACAACTTTGCTCAGGAGTTTCACAAAGGAAGTAAGTAGAAGCTGGACTGACACATTAACAGCTGAAGTAGGCGGAAGCCGGAGCACCCAAAGGGAACACATGCTAACATGGGGAGAACATGCAAACTCCACAGAGAAAGGACAAGATCCAAAGCGAATTGTGGACCTTCTCATTGTGACGCTACAGTACTTATCCACTAAGCCACCATGCTGCCACATCAACTTTTCCTTTGTTCATGTGACTTTTTTCAATCACTGAAATGTTTTTACAAAAATGTGTTTCTGTTTTCAGTGTCTTTGACTTATTTCCCAGTCATAAAGTCCAGTAAAAGGTGTTAATTATTGACATTATTGCATGTAACACTTCCAGTGCATTTCAGGCTTTAGTTTTCCATTATGATGTCATCAGTAAAAAATATTAAGGTTCACATACAATGTTAATCAGCCTAGATTATTCGGTTTATATCAGTGGCACGAATGTAATTAGTTTATTTATATAATGACAAAAATCACAACACAAGATGCCTCAAGGCACGTCATAAGGATAAGGTCTAATCATACCTCCCCCTCAGATCAAGTATAGTATAGGCAACAGTGGTAAGGAGAAACACCCTCGAGTGTTTTAGACTGTAGGAAGAAACCTTAAGCAGACCAGACTAAGAAGGGTGACCAACTACTCTGGCCATACTACCATTAACAATCAATCAATTCAAAAGGTACAACAAAAATTGACAAACATGCAAAGACAGACATAACAGAACTATGCATCCAGGTAATAATTCTAGTGGTCATAATGACCAGTAATCAACCAGGTGGTAAAAATCATTGGCTTGTGAAGTGTGGTCTTCATAGTTAGCTGACATTTCAAATCCCTGGTACCACCACTGGCACATAAATCATCTCCTTACTCTAATCACAGTCAATAAAATATCTTACGGCTTCTTTCATAATGTCATAAGGCAATAGGCCTCATCAGGTAATATCAAAGTATTCTTAAAAGCTACTCAGTTACAGGTTGTTACCATTATTTAAATATCAGTGATCAAAGCCAAGATCTGCCACTTGATCCAGATCTGCACCAAAATTGAATCAGCTCTTTCTTGGCTCAAGGTCTACCTCCCTATCAAACCAAATTCAAATCAGTTCATCATTTTGACCTATCTAGCTGATAAAGAATGAAAGAAATAAACAAATGGCAACAAAAACATAACTTTCTCAGCAGAGATAATAAACCCAATATTTGAAATGTGACTGCGATGCAGAATTTCCAATTCCATACAGAAGATGGCAGTACAGGCTGTTGCAACTGTGCATGAGCCAGCGCTAACAAAAGCTCATCAATAAATGTTTCACTACCAAGAAACCACACACTCTGTTCTTGTCTGTATGCAGTCTTGACCTGCTGACTACACTTTGTCACACTGCTGAGTTACATACAAGCTTATCTACTCATTCTTAACCTTTAAAAACAAAAATGTCTCCTAGATGTAAGTAAGTCAACAAATATGTCAACAGTTTTGCTGATGATATACTAATTAAAAGTGGAATGAGATTTGCATGTAACATGGCGTACATTATACCACAAACAACCATAAACGTCACCCATCCCTAGCAACATGATACATGAACTACTTCACCGTCTTTGCATGAAAACAGCAGCACAACTCCTTCTAACTTGCAAATCCTACGTGCATGACTGCTGTTGCCATATCGCCGTCCACCTCATCCAGGTATGAGAACAAAACATAGTCGAGAGGCACTTACAAGAAACCACTTAGGTCAGATCCTGCCTGTAATGCTGTGTGTAAACAAAGAACCCATGAAAGATTGATGCAAATGTTCAAACAGCAACCTCACTGTCTCATCTCATCATCTGCACCAGTGCATCATGTGAATTGATACAAGAAATCCTGACATGGCAACGACATTCACTACCCATGGTTAATCTGCATAGTGACAATGAAAATGACTTTCTGTACATTGAAGTTCTTTAAAGAGGACTTATTGTGGAAAAGCTTTTTTGATCTACTCTTTGCAGTTAAAATGTGGTTTGTTTCATGTCATTTCTGTGCATGCAGAGCAGGTAGCTCAGTGGGATAGGAGTTGGACTACCAATATGTAGACCTGGGTTTGATTCCTGATCACATTACCTGTGTGTTTGGACAAGATACTGAATTGTCACATTCCACCCACCTGCAAATGGGTACCAGCTTTGAATGGAGAAGTAACCTGTGTCAGACTGGCATCCCTCCCAGGGTGAGTTGTAGACTCTCATCAGCTTAATGGTATGGAATCCACAGCCCAGTCTCATGCTTATTTTCATGATGCCATCATGAAACCCGTCACATTTTCGTGACACTGTGAAGTTTAGTTAACCCTAGCCCTAATCCTAACCATAACCCTAACTATACCCCCCCCTCCCCCCCGCACCCCAATTTTGTGATGCCATCACAAACTCATTTCATGATACCATCACATTTTGGTGATGGTATCATGAACTAATATATTTAATCAGTTTTTGTCATGCAATCAGAAGCTGGCGTGAGATTGGGTTGGGAATCCAAGGATTAGCATCCACAACAAGCCTCAGTACAGAAATAGGACTTCTTCTTCTGTGCATGTAGATATGCAGCTGCTACAAGTATAATTTAGGACCGAACAGCTCATTTGACATTTCTTTGACATATGCCACAGAAATCATATCTAGCATCTCAGGCATATCTAGATGCAAGAACAACAGCATCTCCACCTGCTTGAAGAGGTTCAACCCTGACACCGCATAACCCTGCAGATGTACCCACCCAGAACTCTTTCACCAACTTCGCAATTTCTTAGCCATATGCAACTTCTCAAAGTAGCCAACTCAGTGGGACTGTACAGCAGAGGTATTTGTCAAGATGGTATCATCACTTTCCATCACTATGGCATGGGAAGTATGACATGGTAAACAGTAGTTTTGGAGGAATTCAGTGCGTTGATTTTTACGTAAGCAGACTGAGGGTCACTAGACCACAGATCGTGTCACCTGCTTGGAGATTCCTCTCACAAATGCTTCCCCAAACGCCCCCTCGTGGCGCCGGGTCTGATATATACAGGTGCATCTTAAAAATTAGGACATTGTGAAAAAATTGTGTATTTTTGTGTATTTTAGAAAGTGACATTTTTATATATTCTAGACTCATTACATATCAACTAATGTGTTTCAAGCATTTTTTATTTTTTTGAGAATTATGGCCTATATCTCCAAGAAAATAAACTGTATATAGGCTTCTGTGGATGTGAGTGGAATAACTGGGAATGGTGCAACATTTGCCTGTTGTATCCCCACTCACAACCACAACCACAACCACAGAAGCATGTGACTCCTTCAGAGTTCTCATAAAAGTCTTGGTGGCTTTCTTCACAGATTTATTTCACTCATTTTTTTTAGAATAGCCTACTTGACACAGATTTACACACGTACCATACTGTATGTATTTCTTAATGATTGATGTAAAAGAAGGCCATGGCATATTCAGTGACTTGGAGATGTTTATGTATCCATCCCCTGATTTGTCTCTGGGAAACTGGCTGCAAAAGTGATAATTTAGTCCTTATTTTTAGAAAATTGTTCCACTTTTTTTTAATGTGCCACAGGCTTTAAATGCAAGAATGGATGTACACTGAAAAAAATAACCAAACTAAAAAGTGGTTTCAATTGGTAACACCTGAATGAATTAAGTTGTTTGAACTTAATTTAGTAAGTTAGATAAACTCTAACTTACAAACAAGTTCAAACAACTTAATTCATTCATAATTCACCAACTGAAATAATGCATTTAAGTTGGTTCAACTATTCTCTTTTAACAGTGTATATTAACAAAAATTAAATGAGGTTAACCAAACAATATGAAATATCTTGGGTTCATACTGTCTGAAATTAAACAGAAGTCAAAGTAAATGTAAGGCTCACTGTTTTTTGGGGAAGGGAGGAGAGGGGGAGTGGTATTTTCCATATCATTCTAACTTTTGCTGATTTGATGTTGTATAGGGTTTCCAGTTTGGTGGGCTCAGTCTCATCACTGCTTTTTGCAGATGATGTGGTCCTGTTGGCTTCATCAACCGGTGACCTCCAACACTCACTGGATCGGTTCGCAGCTGAGTGTGAAGCGGCTGGGATGAGGATCACCACCTCTAAATCTGAGGCCATGGTTATCAGTAGGAAACCGATGGATTGCCTACTCCGGGTAGGGAATACGGCCTTGCCCCATGTCAAGGAGTTCAAGTACCTTGTCTTGTTCACGAGTGAGGGGACGATGGAGCATGAGATTGGCCACAGAATCGGCGCAGCAGAGGCGGTATTGCATTCGCTCTACCGTACTGTTGTGACAAAAAGGAAGCTGAGCCAAAAGGCGAAGCTCTCGATCTACTACTGGTCAATCTTCGTTCCTACTCTCAACTATGGTCACGAGTGTTGGGTCATGACTGAAAGAACTAGATCGTGGGTACAACCGGCCGAAATGGGCTTCCTCAGGAGGGTGGCTGGTGTCTCCCTTAGAAATAGGGTGAGAAGTTCGGTCATCCGTGAGGAGCTTGGAGTACAGTCGCTGCTCCTTTGCGTTGAAAGGAGCCAGCTGAGGTGGTTCGGACATCTGGTAAGGATGGCTCCTGGGTGCCTCCCAAGGGAGGTGTTTCAGGCATGTCCATCTGGGAGGAGACCCTGGGGAAGACCCAGGACTAGGTGGAGAGATTATATCTCCACACTGGCCTGGGAACGCCTCGGAATCCCCCAGTCAGAAGTGGTCAATGTGGCATGGGAAAGGGAAGTCTGGGGTCCCCTGCTGGAGCTCTTGCCCCCGCGACCCAAACCTGGAAAAGCGGTTGAAGATGAGTGATGAGTGATGAGTGGTGGTGTATATTTAGTAGTAAAAAGATAGAGGAGATTTCAGGTCAACATAGGGTGAGTATAAATGTGAGTGAGACTGTAAAATGCAATGGCTCTATATTTTGAATGTTTGGCGTTTCCGTTAAATCATGTTTTCAGTGATTTGGTCTTACATTTATGACATGTCATGAAGTTTATTGTCTACTGGAGTCAGACTTCCATCAGTCAGCCCTCTGCTGGTTATATCTCATTCTTCTTGGTCAATCTGGAGATGCATCTGATTGCACATCATTTGCATCCCATATAAACGTGATGGTCAGTCTGTTCAGCTATAAATAATGTAGTAAGCAAAGACCTCAACGTTTAAAAGGCGGTTATGAAGATCTACCAAGGCTATGAATTGTTAATAGGATTCCTTTAATCCATATAGGCTCAAGATGCAAGTGCAGATAAAGCTCAGCTTGTATTTTCCAGAAGAAACAAAACAAAATGAATCTAAAGATACATCAACAAGTACTTGCAGTGCTTCACTTTTTCCACATTTTGTTATGTTACAGTCTTATTCCAAAATGGATGAAATTCATTCTTGTCCTCAAATTCTATTGACAATGTGAAAATGGTTTTTATGTTTTTTATTTTTGCAAATTTATTAAAAATAAAAAAAACAAGAAATCACGTTTACACAAGTATTCACACACTTTGTCATGAAGCACAAAATTGAGCTCAGGTACATCCTGTTTCCACTGATCATCCTTGAGATGTTTCTACAGCTTAATTGTAGGCTACTTTGGGTACATTCAGTTGAATGGACATGATTTGGAAAGACACACACCTGTCTACAAATAAGATCCCACAGTTGACAGTGCATGTCAGAGCACAAACCAAACATGAAGTCAAAGGAATCGTCTGTAGACCTCCGAGACAGGATTGTCTCAAGGCACAAATCTGGGTAAGGGTAGAGAAACATTTCTGCTGTTTGGAAGGTCCCAATGAGCACAGTAGCCTCCATTATCAATAAATGGAAGAAGTCTGGATCCACCAGGACTCCTCCTAGAGCTGGTCGCCTGTCTAAACTGAGCGATCGGTGGAAGGACCTTAGTCAGGGAGGGGACCAAGAATCTGATGGTCACTCTGTCAGAGCTCCAGCATTCCTCTGTGGAGAGAGGAGAACCTTCCAGAAGGTCAACCATCTCTGCAGCAATCCACCAATCAGGTCTATATGGTAGAGTGGCCAGACGGAAGACACTCCTTAGTAAAAGACACATGACAGCCCACCTGGAGTTTGCCAAAAGGCACCTGAAGGACTCTCAGACCATGACAAACAAAATTCTCTGGTCTGCTGATTGAACTCTTTAGCGTGAATGGCAGGCATCATATTTGGAGGAAACCAGGCACCATCCCTACAGTGAAGCATGGTGGTGGCAGCATCATGTTGTGGGGATGTTCTTCATTGGCAGGAACTGGGAGACTAGTCAGGATGGAGGGAAAGATGAATGCATCAATGTACAGAGACATCCTGGGTGAAAACCTGCTCTAGAGCACTCTTGACCTCAGACTGGGGTGACAGTTTATCTTTCAGCAGGACAATGACCCTAAGCAGCAGAGGTGGAAAAGTCCGGCTTCAGAAAGTAAAAGTCCAACCACACATTTGCTTGCCTCTACTGGTGGTTGGCTCTCACTGCGGTATTGTATCACTTCCTGTTCTGGAGCACAGCAGTGTTTTGCTGTATCTGTTAGCTGTTTAATCTGCGCAGTTAGATTGATCTAGATAACTAGATAACGATTTGTTTCACAGTGTAATCTTCACGTGCCTTAACTAAAGCACTCCCTCTGCTGAATCACCTCTAAATTATTTACACATTATTCACTTTGTGTGTTTTTAGGAATCCGCTAGCTTAGCGCAGCTACTAGCTCTTAGCCGATTTAGCATGCCGGCTTCTCGTGTCTCTCCCGCACTTTTCTGGTCTGGGTGTGAAATGTTTAGTTATTCCTCGGCCTCCTTTAGCAGTAATGGTACTTGTAATAAGTGTAGCTTATTCGTAGCTTTGGAGGCCAGGCTGGGCAAATTGGAGACTCGGCTCCGTACCGTGGAAAATTCTACAGCTAGCCAGGCCCCTGTAGTCGGTGCGGACCAAGGTAGCTTAGCCGCCGTTAGTTCCCGTTCCCTTCCAGCAGATCCCGAGCAGCCGGGAAAGCAGGCCGACTGGGTGACTGTGAGGAGGAAGCGTAGCCCTAAACAGAAGCCCTGTGTACACCGCCAACCCATTCACATTTCTAACCGTTTTTCCCCACTCGGCGACACACCCACCGAGGATCAAACTCTGGTTATTGGCGACTCTGTTTTGAGAAATGTGAAGTTAGCGACACCAGCAACCATAGTCAATTGTCTTCCGGGGACCAGAGCAGGCGAAATCGAAGGAAATTTGAAACTGCTGGCTAAGGCTACGCGTAAATTTGGTAAGACTGTAATTCAAGTCGGCAGTAATGACACCCAGTTACGCCAATCGGAAGTCACTAAAATTAACATTGAATCGGTGTGTAACTTTGCAAAAACAATGTCGGACTCTGTAGTTTTCTCTGGGCCCCTCTTGTTAGGAGAGACGGCGTCCATCCCACTTTGGATGGAGCAGCTCTCATCTCTAGAAATCTGGCCAATTTTATTAAACCCTCCAAACCGTGACTATCCAGGGTTGGGACCAGGAAGCAGAGTTGTAGTCTTACACACCTCTCTGCAGCTTCTCTCCCCCTGCCATCCCCTCATTACCCCATCCCCGTAGAGACGGTGCCTGCTCCCAGACCACCAATAACCAGTAAAAATCTATTTAAGCATAAAAATTCAAAAAGAAAAAATAATATAGCACCTTCAACTGCACCACAGACTAAAACAGTTAAATGTGGTCTATTAAACATTAGGTCTCTCTCTTCTAAGTCCCTGTTAGTAAATGATATAATAATTGATCAACATATTGATTTATTCTGCCTTACAGAAACCTGGTTACAGCAGGATGAATATGTTAATTTAAATGAGTCAACACCCCCGAGTCACACTAACTGCCAGAACGCTCGTAGCACGGGCCGAGGCGGAGGATTAGCAGCAATCTTCCATTACAGCTTATTAATTAATCCAAAACCCAGACAGAGCTTTAATTCATTTGAAAGCTTGACTCTTAGTCTTGTCCATCCAAATTGGAAGTCCCAAAAAACAGTTTTATTTGTTATTATCTATCGTCCACCTGGTCGTTACTGTGAGTTTCTCTGTGAATTTTCAGACCTTTTGTCTGACTTAGTGCTTAGCTCAGATAAGATAATTATAGTGGGTGATTTTAACATCCACACAGATGCTGAGAATGACAGCCTCAACACTGCATTTAATCTATTATTAGACTCTATTGGCTTTGCTCAAAATGTAAATGAGTCCACCCACCACTTTAATCATATCTTAGATCTTGTTCTGACTTATGGTATGGAAATTGAAGACTTAACAGTATTCCCTGAAAACTCCCTTCTGTCTGATCATTTCTTAATAACATTTACATTTACTCTGATGGACTACCCAGCAGTAGGGAATAAGTTTCATTACACTAGAAGTCTTTCAGAAAGCGCTGTAACTAAGTTTAAGGATATGATTCCTTCTTTATGTTCTCTAATGCCATATACCAACACAGTGCAAAGTAGCTACCTAAACTCTGTAAGTGAGATAGAGTATCTCGTCAATAGTTTTACATCCTCATTGAAGACAACTTTGGATGCTGTAGCTCCTCTGAAAAAGAGAGCTTTAAATCAGAAGTGCCTGACTCCGTGGTATAACTCACAAACTCGCAGCTTAAAGCAGATAACCCGTAGGTTGGAGAGGAAATGGCATCTCACTAATTTAGAAGATCTTCACTTAGCCTGGAAAAAGAGTCTGTTGCTCTATAAAAAAAGCCCTCCGTAAAGCTAGGACATCTTACTACTCATCACTAATTGAAGAAAATAAGAACAACCCCAGGTTTCTTTTCAGCACTGTAGCCAGGCTGACAAAGAGTCAGAGCTCTATTGAGCCAAGTATTCCTTTAACTTTAACTAGTAATGACTTCATGACTTTCTTTGCTAATAAAATTTTAACTATTAGAGAAAAAATTACTCATAACCATCCTAGAGACATATCGTTATCTTTGGCTGCTTTCAGTGATGCCGGTATTTGGTTAGACTCTTTCTCTTCGATTGTTCTGTCTGGGTTATTTTCATTAGTTACTTCCTCCAAACCATCAACATGTTTATTAGACCCCATTCCTACCAGGCTGCTCAAGGAAGCCCTACCATTAATTAATGCTTAGATCTTAAATATGATCAATCTATCTTTATTAGTTGGCTATGTACCACAGGCTTTTAAGGTGGCAGTAATTAAACCATTACTTAAAAAGCCATCACTTGACCCAGCTATCTTAGCTAATTATAGGCCAATTGCCAACCTTCCTTTTCTCTCACAAATTCTTGAAAGGGTAGTTGTAAAACAGCTAACTGATCATCTGCAGAGGAATGGTCTATTTGAAGAGTTTCAGTCAGGTTTTAGAATTCATCATAGTACAGAAACAGCATTAGTGAAGGTTACAAATGATCTTCTTATGGCCTCAGACAGTGGACTCATCTCTATGCTTGTTCTGTTAGACCTCAGTGCTGCTTTTGATACTGTTGACCATAAAATTTTATTACAGAGATTAGAGCATGCCATAGGTATTAAAGGCACTGCGCTGCGGTGGTTTGAATCATATTTATCTAATAGATTACAATTTGTTCATGTAAATGGGGAAACTTCTTCACAGACTAAGGTTAATTATAAAGTTCCACAAGGTTCTGTGCTAGGACCAATTTTATTCACTTTATACATGTTTCCCTTAGGCAGTATTATTAGACGGCATTGCTTAAATTTTCATTGTTACGCAGATGATACCCAGCTTTATCTATCCATGAAGCCAGAGGACACATACCAATTAGCTAAACTGCAGGATTGTCTTACAGACATAAAGACATGGATGACCTCTAATTTCCTGCTTTTAAACTCAGATAAAACTGAAGTTATTGTACTTGGCCCCACAAATCTTAGAAACATGGTGTCTAACCAGATCCTTACTCTGGATGGCATTACCCTGACCTCTAGTAATACTGTGAGAAATCTTGAGCAGTCATTTTTGATCAGGATATGTCATTCAATGCGCATATTAAACAAATATGTAGGACTGCTTTTTTGCATTTGCGCAATATCTCTAAAATTAGAAAGGTCTTGTCTCAGAGTGATGCTGAAAAACTAATTCATGCATTTATTTCCTCTAGGCTGGACTATTGTAATTCATTATTATAAGGTTGTCCTAAAAGTTCCCTGAAAAACCTTCAGTAAATTCTAATTGCTGCAGCTAGGGTACTGACAGGGACTAGAAGGAGAGAGCATATCTCACCCATATTGGCCTCTCTTCATTGGCTTCCTGTTAATTCTAGAATAGAATTTAAAATTCTTCTTCTTACTTATAAGGTTTTGAATAATCAGGTCCCATCTTATCTTAGGGACCTCATAGTACCATATCACCCCAATAGAGCGCTTCGCTCTCAGACTGCAGGCTTACTTGTAGTTCCTAGGGTTTGTAAGAGTAGAATGGGAGGCAGAGCCTTCAGCTTTCAGGCTCCTCTCCTGTGGAACCAGCTCCCAATTCAGATCAGGGAGACAGACACCCTCTCTACTTTTAAGATTAAGCTTAAAACTTTCCTTTTTGCTAAATTTTATAGTTAGGGCTGGATCAGGTGACCCTGAACCATCCCTTAGTTATGCTGCTATAGACTTAGACTGCTGGGGGGTTCCCATGATGCACTGAGTGTTTCTTTCTCTTTTTGCTCTGTATGCACCACTCTGCATTTAATCATTAGTGATTGATCTCTGCTCCCCTCCACAGCATGTCTTTTTCCTGGTTCTCTCCCTCAGCCCCAACCAGTCCCAGCAGAAGACTGCCCCTCTCTGAGCCTGGTTCTGCTGGAGGTTTCTTCCTGTTAAAAGGGAGTTTTTCCTTCCCACTGTCGCCAAGTGCTTGCTCACAGGGGGTCGTTTTGACCGTTGGGGTTTTTCCGTAATTATTGTATGGCTTTGCCTTACAATATAAAGCGCCTTGGGGCAACTGTTTGTTGTGATTTGGCGCTATATAAATAAAATTGATTTGATTTGATTTGTTCCATCTTCCTAATAAACTAGCTGATTGTAATTAGTTCAGCTCTTCAGGCAGGTGGATGCACTAATTAATGAGATCACCTGTTTTAGGTGCACAGGTAGAAGCAATACATGGTAGGGCTTTCACTTTTTGAAGCCAGAGTTCTCGACCTCTGCTAAGCACAGAGCCAAGATATCAAAGGAGTAGCTTCTGGACAACTCTGTAAATGTCCTTGACTGGGCCAGCCAGAACCCAGTCCTGAATCTGATTGAACATCTCTGCAGAGATGTGAAAATGGCTGTGCACCGACGCTCCCCATCCAACCTAACGGAGCTTGAGAGGTGCTGAAAAGAGGAATGGGCAAAACTGCCCAAAGATAGGTGCACCAATTTTGTGGCATCATATTCAAGAAGACGTGAGGCTGTAATTGCTGTCAAAGGTGCATCAACAAAGTACTGAGGAAAGGGTGTCAATACTTATGTACATGTGATTTCTGAGTTTTTTTGTTTTTAATAAATTTGCAAAAGAAAAAAAAAACTTTTTTCATGTTGTCATTACAGGGTGTTGTGAGTAGAACTGTGAGGGAAAATGAATTTCCTCCAGTTTGGAATAACAAACTGTGGAAAAAGTGAAGCGCTGTGAATACTTTCCAGACGTACCATGTGTGCGTGCAGGGATTTATAGCAAGAAAGTTGTAGTAAGGTGTGAAATTAATTTTAGTATAAGCCTGGCTGGTTGGGAAAGAAGAATGCAGCAAAGTGGTATGTAAGGAAATCTTATCGAAAGCATACCTGCTAGTGCAGATAGTTTCTGCAGCTCCCGGTTTGTACTGAGGGGGAAGGAGGAGGTACTGAACCTCTTCTCCCTCTTAACATCTGAGTGTGACCCTGGATGCTTTACCCTCATCAGCTGAGATGCAGGAGGCGGCTTTTTATTTGAGCCCTGCAGAAACAAGAGGAGGGGCTAGTGTTATTGGAGAAGAGGCACCGTAGTTACTGCTCCAAAGGAAACAAGTCCAAAGGCAAACAGGGTGTTGTGGTTAAGGGTCAAATTCCTTTCCGAATCAGATCAAGTAATTCTCACAGAGGGAACCTGATCGCAGTAGATGGTGTACTGTGCTGCGTCCTATGTGATGTACCTCTGTGGACGGAATAATTGAACGCAGATCGACCTGATAGAGCTAAGAGTAACAGGACCAGCGATCAATCAATCAATCAGGTCTTTTGGAAACTCAATGCATTATACACAACATCACTAATACATGCCACATATAACGAGGACTAAAATAGCTACAGAGCCTCATATTGTGCTCCAAACAAAGCATGGTAAGTGGGCATCAAATGCACCGAGGACTTTCATAGAAAACGAAGTTAGAAGGTAACAGTGAGACGTTATATGAGCAATGATGCTTACATTTCTCAGTTACAAGCAGAAGCATGAGCGGGTTTTATGAGCAACATGTTTTCTCAGATGTCACTTCGTAGCTATCGAGAATATTCACTAAAATATGCAATAAGAATAAGGTAGAGTATAAAAAACATGTGGCACCAACCTACTCTTTTATGTCAAAGGAACATTCTTTATTAAGCACCTTAAAAATTAGTAGGTGCTACTTAAAAAATTATGTTAAGAGTATTGACAGTTTACTGTCCTCACATGTGCAATTTGTTTAGTAGACTGCTGTTAACGCCTAAAAATTGTTTAAACTGATTACATAATTTTTTTAAAGTGGTACCAATTAACTTTTTTAAGTTAAAGGAACATTCGTTGTTAGGTTACTGCCACATAAAAAAACTATGTTAAGGATATCAACAGTTTACGATCCTTACATGTGAGACTTGTTTAGTACACTGCTGTTAACTCCTAAAAAATTGTTGAAACTGATTACATCATTTTTTAAAGTGGTACCAACTAACTTTTTTAAGTTAAAGGAACATTCGTTGTTAGGTTACTGCCACATAAAACTATGTTAAAGATATCGGCAGTTTACGATCCTTACATGTGAGACTTGTTTAGTACACTGCTGTTAACTCCAAAAAAATTGTTAAAACTGATTACATCATTTTGTTAAGGTAAAGGAACATTCTTTAAGGAACGTAAAAAATTAGGAGGTCCTACTTAAAAAAAATATGTTAAGAGTACACTGAAAAACCAACTTAAAAAAGTGTTACAGTTTGTAAAAAACCTGAATGAATTAAGTTGTTTGAACTTAAGTGTGAAAGTTAAATCAACTCTAACTTACAAAATTAAGTTCAAACAACTTCATTCATTCAGGTTTTTTTACAAACTGTAACTTTTTTTAAGTTGGTTCAAACATTCTCTTTTTTCAGTGTATAGACAGTTTACTACCTTACATGTGTGATTTGTTTACACTGTTGTTGACTCCTAAAAACTTGTTGAAACTGATTACATAATTTTTTAAAAGTGGTACTAACTAATTTTTTTCAAATTAAAGGAACATTCTTTAAGTAAGAGTATCAACAGTTTACTATCCTTACAGGTGTGATTTGTTTAGTACATTGTTATTAACTCTGAAAAAATTGTTGAAACTTAACATAATTTTTAAAGTGGTACCAACTATTTTTTTTTAGTTAAAGAAACATTCTTTGTTAAGTAACTTAAAAAATTAGTAGCTGACACATAAAAATGATGTTAAGAATATTGACAGTTTAGTGTCTTTACAGGTGAGACTTGTTTAGTACATCTGGTGTTACTTCCTAAAAACGGTTGAAACTGACTGCATACATTTTTTAAGTGGCACCAACAAATTTTTTTAAGTTAAAGGTATATTCTTTGTTAAGTAACTTAAAGATAGGTGCAACTTAAAAAAAAATATCTCGACATTTTTCGATTTTAGTTTAACTTATCTGGTTTTACACTGTAAGACGTTAGTTCAACACAAATATTCTGAGGAAACCAATCACCTCAAACTATTTAAGTTCAGTTAAGGTGAACAGAGTCTGTTCACCCAACGCGATCAAATGGATTAATGGGATTATTAACCATCAGATTAAAAGGTAAAACCTCTCAAGTCATTCTGAAGTCAGAAACGAGGCCATTTTAAGCAGAAACAAGGTGAAATTCAGTGGCGCTTTGAAATGACCAACACACAGCGAACACATCAGCTAGCAGCTCATGTAGCCGTGGCGCTCTGATCGCTAATGCTGAATTTATGTGGAAATGATTCTTATACAAAAGTTTCAGATATCTGTTGCTGAGATAGATGATGAGTGGAGTGATGTTTCAAGCACAAACAAGGTGTTAATCCATGAATCACGGCTAATGGCGCATGCGCAATGAAGGCAGGACAGACCGATTTTTAGGGGGAACCATTCCGTCTTCAACACCGGTCCTAATAAACTGGTGTTCCCACTTTGACTCTTACAGCTGATCTTGGCAGTTTTTAAAGCAATTTATGAACATTTTCTGTTGTGAGAGATATCTGCTTTTGAAATCATATAACAAT
The DNA here is from genome assembly GCF_902500255.1 of Thalassophryne amazonica. NCBI lineage: Eukaryota > Metazoa > Chordata > Actinopteri > Batrachoidiformes > Batrachoididae > Thalassophryne > Thalassophryne amazonica. The sequence goes on from NC_047121.1 coordinate 49,795,321, forward strand.
CGATCTGCTCCCAGATACAATGCAGAAACATAACGAAGAGTGACAGAGCTTACCTTTAAATAATGACAAATTTGGGAAAATTTGTGGAAGCGAATTGTTTTTCTGCACCCTGATTATTTATTACAGTGAATACGGTATCTCCACTCACTTGATTCAGTCACAAAAGCAGCTAAGGAACTACTGTCTCAATGAGAAAAACTGATGTAACAATTTGCATAGATTTCTTTTTTTAAGTTATTTCAACTAGTTATTTCAACTTTCAACTGAGTTAATGCCACAGGACTTTTCTAGTTAAGTTGAAATATCTTTAAAAATATATATGCAAATTGTTACATCACTTTTTTCTCATTGAGACAACGGTTCATTTTTTAGAGTGTACCTTGATATTTTCTCCAGACACTGTTCCAGATAGAATTTTGGAAATATTCCAGAATCAGAATGAATCTGATGGAATTTTAGCACTCCCAATAAGAGTGCTTTTGTTGTGTGGGCCGCTGAAGAGGAGGTACTGCTGGCCCACCACCACCAGATGGCGCCCTGCTTGAAGTGCGGGCTTCAAGCATGAGAGGGCGTCATAGCAACCGGGAGTGACAGCTGTCACTCATCATCAGCACCAGCTGTCACTCATCCACATCACCACCACCATAAAGGCCGGACTGCAACTCCACCTCCCCGCCGAGAAATCAGCCATCAGAAGAGGTAATTTTCTCTGCTGACTTAAAACATTGAGTAATAATCTGAACTTCTTTGCAGCTGTTTTCCTGTGGCATTTCCTTATCTGTGGGATTGGCGTAAAGTGTGATCAGTGACAGCTTCGCTTCACACTCCAACCAGATAAGTGGTTAGACAGGAGCTGCACGAGTGTGTGATTGGAGGTGGAGGTGCTCCCTCCCAAAAGAATACAGACTGTGGGATTACTGAGTGTGCGAACTCACACTCATCAACACTGTTTCTGTTCTCTGTCAGCAGTACCAGGTCTGACAGCTGGAGACGGTGACCACCTGGGGACACAGGAGTTGGCGGCTCCGGTGTTCTTCAGATCCGTTGGCGGTGAGGGCCGTGTGGGATCCGGCTCGGCTCAGGACGGATGTCTCCTATCATCAAGCCTGCCCACACGTCACTCAAATCTGTAATTCGGTGGTACCTAAACTGTGATTGTCTGTATTTTGTTGTGCACTACAACATTAAATTGTTACTGTTTGGCTTATCCATTGCCCGTTCATTTAACGCCCCCTGTTGTGGGTCCGTGTTCCTACACCTTCACAACAGGATTTCTCGGCCAGCGTCATGGATCCCGAGGGGCATCAACCATCGCTTGAACAGCCAATGGAAGAGCGAGGTGCACAGGCGTCAGCAGGAGGCGTGTTAGGTGAGCTGCAGCAAATCTTAACCGCTTTCACTGCTCGGCTGGACTTAGTCACCGAGCAGAATGTGATCCTCAATCGGAGGATGGAGGCTCTCACCGCCAAGGTGGAAGCGCAGGCTCAGGGCGCTGCTGCAGTACCTCCCCCTGCTGACCGGAGGCCTGAAACAGACATTCCACTGGTCGTTCAACGAACCCCCCCACCGTCCCCTGAAGCATACATAAGCCCTCCAGAGCCGTACGGAGGCTGTGTCGAGACATGCGCGGACTTCTTAATGCAGTGCTCGCTCGTCTTTTCACAGCGTCCCGTCATGTACGCGTCAGACGCTAGCCGGGTGGCTTACATAATAAATCTGCTTTGAGGAGAGGCACGCGCCTGGGCTACGGCGCTCTGGGAGCAGAATTCACGGCTCCTAATGACATATACTGGGTTTGTGAGGGAGTTCAGACAGGTGTTCGACCACCCTCATAGAGGCGAGACCGCTTCAAGCGTGCTGCTGTCGATAAGACAGGGGTGTCGGAGCGCAGCAGAGTATGCAGTCGACTTCCGCTTCGCGGCAGCGCGAGCCGGCTGGAATGCTGTTGCGCTCCGCGCCACCTTTGTAAACGGACTGTCACTGGTCCTTAAGGAGCACCTGGTAGCAAAGGACGAGCCACGGGATTTAGACGGGCTTATTGACCTAGTTATACGGTTAGACAACCGATTAACAGAACACCGATGGGAGCGAGACGAAGGGCGTGGTCAGGCACAAGCCGTCCCTCTTCCTCCCGGGTCCGAAAGGGAGCCGTCTTCCCCACGCTCCACAGCCAGGGTACTCCACGTGACGACAGCTCCCCCTGCTGATGTTGCTATGGAAACGAGCAGGGCCAAAAGGCGATCAGATCAGAGACAAAGGAGGCTGGTCCGTGGGGAGTGTTTTCACTGCAGCTCAACCGAGCACACGCAGAAAAACTGCCCCAAACGGTCAAAACAGCAGTACTCGTCCTTAGAGACTGGGCTAAGGGTGGGTCATAATACCCACGTGGGGAAGCCCCATAAATCTGCACGCATCCCAGTCACAATCCTGAGTGGGGATCTGACCCTTCACGCCCCAGCACTGGTAGACACGGGGTCGGAAGGGAATCTGCTGGACAGCAGATGGGCAAGGGAAGTCGGGCTCCCTCTAGTGGCTCTACCTTCACCTATGAAGGTACGGGCACTAGATGGCACCCTTCTTCCATTAATCACACACTAGACACAACCAGTGACATTGGTGGTGTCTGGTAATCACAGGGAGGAGATCGTGGTCTATGTAACACCTTCCACCTCCCGGGTGATTTTGGGTTATTCTTGGATGATAAAACACAATCCCCGGATTGATTGGCCATCTGGGGTTGTGGCTCAGTGGAGTGAAACCTGCCACCGGGAGTGTCTCGGATCCTCAGTTCCGCCTGGTGTGACAGCTAGTGAGGAGGTTAAAGTCCCCCCCAATCTGACGGCGGTGCCAAGTGAGTACCACGATCTTGCTGACGTTTTCAGCAAAGATCTGACGCTCACCCTTCCCCGCACCGTCCGTACGATTGTGCAATTGATTTGATCCCGGGCGTTGAGTACCCGTCCAGCAGGCTGTACAACCTCTCACGTCTGGAGCGCGAATCAATGGAGACCTACATCCAGGACTCATTAGCTGCCGGGCTGATCCGGAACTCCACCTCACCGATGGGTGCTGGTTTCTTTTTTGTGGGCAAGAAAGACGGCGGACTCCGTCCATGCATTGATTACAGGGGGCTGAACGAGATCACGGTTTGCAACCGATACCCCTGCCCCTGTTAGATTCCGTGTTCACGCCCTTGCATGGAGCCCAAATATTCACGAAACTGGATCTTAGGAATGCGTACCACCTGGTTCGGATCCGGAAGGGAGACGAATGGAAGACGGCGTTTAACACCCCGTTAGGTCACTTTGAGTACCTGGTCATGCCGTTCGGCCTCACTAACGCCCCCGCGACGTTCCAAGCTTTGGTAAATGACGTCTTGCGGGACTTCCTGCATCGGTTTGTCTTCGTATATCTGGACAATATACTCATCTTTTCCCCGGATCCTGAGACCCACGTTACGCATGTACGTCAGGTCCTGCAGCGGTTGTTGGAGAACCAGCTGTTTGTGAAGGGCGAGAAGTGCGAGTTCCACCGCACTTCTTTGTCCTTCCTGGGGTTTATCATCTCCTCCAACTCCGTCGCCCCTGATCCGGCCAAGGTAGCGGCGGTGAGAGATTGGCCCCAAGCTACAAACCGTAGGAAATTGCAGCAGTTCCTCGGTTTTGCTCATTTTTGCCGGAGGTTCATCAAGGGCTATAGTCAGATAGTTAGCCCCCTGACAGCCCTGACCTCCACTAAAGTCCCCTTCACCTGGTCGGATCGGTGCGAAGCCGCGTTTAGGGAGTTGAAACGTCGGTTCTCGACTGCACCAGTTCTGGTGCAGCCCGATCCTACTCGCCAATTTATTGTTGAAGTGGATGCCTCTGACTCGGGGATAGGAGCTGTGCTATCCCAGAGCGGGGAGTCCAATAAGATTCTCCATCCTTGTGCCTATTTTTCCCGCAGGTTGACCCCGGAAGAAAGGAACTATGACGTCGGCAACCGGGAACTTATTGCGGTGAAGGAGGCTCTGGAGGAGTGGAGGCACCTGTTGGAGGGAGCTTCGATGCCATTCACGGTTTTCACAGACCATCGGAACCTGGAGTACATTCGGACCGCCAAGCGTCTGAACCCCAGGCAAGCCCGCTAGTCACTGTTCTTCAGGCATTTTGACTTTCGGATCACATACCACCCCGGGACGAAGAACCAACGGTCTGACACCCTGTCCCGGGTGCACGAAGAGGAGGTCAGGACCGAGCTGTCAGACCCGACGGAAACCATCATTCCCGAGTCCACTGTTGTGGCCGCCCTCACCTGGGACGTGGAGAAGACCGTCCGGGAGGCCCTGACATGGAACCCGGACCCGGGAACTGGCCCAAAAAACAAAATGTACATCCCACCAGAAGTCAGGGCTGCAGTTCTGGACTTCTGCTACGGTTCCAAATTCTCCTGCCATCCAGGGGTACGAAGAACCGTGGCAGTCGTTCTGCAGCGCTTCTGGTGGGCGTCTTTGGAAACTGACGTCCGGGAGTACGTCAAGGCCTGCACCACCTGCGCCAGGGGTAAAGCAGATCATCATAAGACCCAAGGCCTCCTCCAGCCTCTGCCCATGCCTCATCGCCCCTGGTCTCACATCGGCCTGGACTTCATCACGGGCCTCCCGCCGTCCCAGGGCAAGACTGTCATCCTCACGATAGTGGACCGGTTCTCCAAGGCGGCCCACTTCGTGGCCCTCCCGAAGCTCCCGACGGCCCAGGAGACTGCAGACCTCCTGGTCCACCACGTCGTGCGTCTGCATGGGATTCCATCGGACATTGTCTCGGATCGTGGCCCTCAGTTCTCCTCCCAGGTCTGGAGGAGTTTCTGCAGGGAATTGGGGGCCACTGTAAGCCTCTCATCCGGGTACCACCCCCAGACGAACGGGCAGGCAGAGAGGACGAATCAGGATTTGGAGCAGGCCCTCCGCTGCGTGACCTCCGCGCACCTGTCGGCCTGGAGTGACCATCTGGCCTGGATCGAGTACGCTCATAATAGCCAAGTATCTTCTGCCACCGGCCTCTCCTCTTTCGAGGTATGTTTGGGGTACCAGCCCCCATTGTTCCCGCTAGTGGAGGGAGAGGTCGGGGTGCCCTCAGTCCAGGCCCATCTGAGGAGGTGCCGTCGGGTGTGGCGTACCGCCCGCTCTGCCCTGCTCAAAGCCCGGACGAGGGCTAAGGCCCATGCGTATCAGCCCGGGCAGGCGGTTTGACTATCTACGAAAGACATACCTCTACAAACGGAATCCCAGAAACTAAAGGACAGATTTATAGGACCCTTCACCATCGTGAAGGTCCTCAGTCCAGCCGCAGTGAAGCTGAAGCTGCCAGCTTCACTGTGGATACATCCAGTATTCCACGTCTCCAGACTCAAACCCTGCCACACCTCTCCCATCTGTGCCCCTGGACCGGCGCCGCCGCCTGCCCGGATCATCGACGGGGAGCTGGCTTGGACTGTGCGCCGGCTCCTGGACGTTCATCGCAAGGGCCGGGGATTCCAGTATTTGGTGGACTGGGAGGGGTACGGACCAGAAGAACGCTCCTGGGTGAAGAGGAGCTTCATCCTGGACCCGGCCCTCCTGGCCAATTTCTACGCCTGGCACCCGGACAAGCCTGGTCAGGCGCCAGGAGGCGCCCATTGAGGGGGGGGGGGTCCTGTTGTGTGGGCCGCTGAAGAGGAGGTACTGTTGGCCCACCACCACCAGATGGCGCCCTGCTTGAAGTGCGGGCTTCAAGCATGAGAGGGCGTCATAGCAACCGGGAGTCACAGCTGTCACTCGTCATCAGCACCAGCTGTCACTCATCCACATCACCACCACCATAAAGGCCGGACTGCAACTCCACCTCCCCACCGAGAAATCAGCCATCAGAAGAGGTAATTTTCTCTGCTGACTTAAAACAGTGAGTAATAATCTGAACTTCTTTGCAGCCGTTTTCCTGTGGCATTTCCTTATCTGTGGGATTGGCGTAAAGTGTGATCAGCGACGGCTTCGCTTCACACTCCAACCAAATAAGTGGTTAGACAGGAGCTGCACAAGTGTGTGATTGGAGGTGGAGGTGCTCCCTCCCAAAAGAATACAGACTGTGGGATTACTGAGTGTGCGAACTCACACTCATCAACACTGTTTCTGTTCTCTGCCAGCAGTACCAGGTCTGACAGCTGGAGACGGTGACCACCTGGGGACACAGGACTTGGCGGCTCCGGTGTTCTTCAGATCCGTTGGCGGTGAGGGCCGTGTGGGATCCGGCTCGGCTCAGGACGGATGTCTCCTATCCTCAAGCCTGCCCACACGTCACTCAAATCTGTAATTCGGTGGTACCTAAACTGTGATTGTATTTTGTTGTGCACTACAACATTAAATTGTTACTGTTTGGCTTATCCATTGCCCGTTCATTTAACGCCCCCTGTTGTGGGTCCGTGTTCCTACACCTTCACAACAGCTTTAGCCATTTTATGGAATAATCCAGAATATTCTGTTCCCTTCCAAAATATCCAGTGTGGCCTACACAATGGATACAAAAAAGAAAATACTTCAACCAACTTAATTGAATTGTGTCAATTGGTAACACCTGAATGAATGAGGTTTTTGATATTAATATTATTATTAACACAAGTGTTAATCTAATTTATTAACTTAATTTCAAATTACTTAATTAATTTAGGTGTTACTAATTGAAAGAATTCAATTAAGTTGGTTCTTTTATCAGTGTAGTTCATACTGAAATTTAACATATGTTTAAAATATTCAACAAATGTATGCGTCTTCATGAAATACTGCATTTACAGTAAAATGTTTACAGTTTCCTAGATGTTTACATGTTTCCTAGATTAAAATTTGTCACATTATATCCGATGAATTCACAGTAAAAACAACTATCTACAGTGTGACATATATTAAATAAAAGTATTAAAGCCAAAGCAGTGGCTGCGTAAGTATGTACCCCCATGAGTATAACACAACAAAATCATCACTTTTACAGCCAGTTTTGAAACAGAACACACAAGTAATTGTTAAAAAAAATGCTACAGTTGGATTTTATTTATTTTTTGCATTTAAACAACCAAGTCGGTCCAGTTGACATAATTCGATTAAGTAGTGTCATGTAGATCACATGTACATCATGTAGATAGTAGTCTACATGATGCATGATTTCATTCCTCTTTTATTTGTATGAAACACATTCAAACTGCTGTATTGTTTTTTTGTGTACGTTTTCCTCATTGATTTTAATTCCTTGTTCTTTATTGCTTCTGTAAAGCATGTTGCAACCATTTAAGTGCAGCATAAAGTAAAGTTTACTTGCTTGCTAAACAAAACACCACTCAATAATACTTATGCACGTGTGCTCAGCCACTTATTGCATTCACAATAATCATTGTGAATGTGCAGTGTTTTCTTGCAGTGCAGTGCAATCATGCAGTGTTTTTCTTTGCAATGTGTATTATCTGAGAGATTTGTCACAGCAGGATATGAAAAAGAAATAAAATCCTTACAAGTTGGTCATCTGCAGGCCCATTTTTACTTCCAGACTTTTTAGCTCTTCCAGATTTGCCGAATTCCTAAACAGTGGAAGAGCAATAACACACACACACAAAAATATATATAAGATATAATATATTTAAGAATACATGAGAGATCAGAGCACTCCAAGTCCACTTTACCTTTTCTTTTTTGCTCTTGTGAGGCATGGTGTGACGGGGATCCCCCAGTGTCAGCAGGTCCCTGGTGAACTGGTCTGTTTCCAATGATGACTGTTTTCACGGACTCACGCACCATGTGACTGAGCCCCGGCACGACGCCATCCTCAGCTACACGGTGGCTGCAATCCACGAGCCGGTGGCTGAACAGATACGGTTCTTCACGGAGGGAAACACTGATTCTGCTCGATGTCAGAGTCCTGCTCAGTGATGCGGCTGCACTTTGTGGTACCGGGGTGGGGGGAACAGCAAGCGAGAATCTGTCCACAGCCGCCTGCTATGCGCACAGGCTGCCACTGGAGGGGAGTGTTGCACTCGAAGAAAATACACTTAGGTTTCCGTGGGATTTGTGAAGGAGTATTATCTGAATGACTTACTAATTTCAAACAGTTCAATGCAGATTTATTCATAAAACACTATGCTGTACATTACTGAGTGATTTTTAAAAAAATGTAACACAAAGAGAGCTTCTTAATTACTTGATAACTGGACTGCATCACGATTGCTGCAATACTGCTGCCAGCCGACAGAGGCGTCATTGAGCACACGCTGCTGAGCAGCATTTATCTAATGTGAACGTGTTTTTTCTGCAAGCAGGGGCAGATCCAGGGGGGAGGGGGGTGGAAGGCATAGCCCCCCTCGCTCATCCGCCCTTTTCAGGTTTCAAATCCCACAAAACCTCGGAGAGGTCGCCGCGCTGCGAGATCTCAGTTACACTGAGAACTGCATTGAGATGCTCTGATCATGCTGCACTTTAACCGCTGCACACGGACAACAGCATTAACATCGCAACATAAAACTGTTTGTATTTTGTGCCTAAAACTTTCATGAATATATTCTGTGGGTTTATAGATGTTGTTATTGCATTTGTTTTATGCAACATGCAAGAATCACAGGTTGTCTCTGGTTATTTTCAGTGGGAGCTGCTGTGAGCTACGATCGCTTCCTGATCATGTCGTTCTGGGGGAAAGTGAAGTTTGCTCTTTAACGTCTTGATTATTGTCCTTTACAACATTGTTTGTCCTCTTTGTTCCAGACTAATATATATAATATGTCTGAAATTCGGTTTGCATTTATTAAAGTCCACGCAGATTAAACATAGCAGACACAGATTATTTGTTATAATTGTTTTAGCAAGTTTTCAGGGTATCATGCAGCAGTCTCTTATTAATGTGATGAAAAGCATAAAAAATACATTTTTGTAGTATAATATTCATTTACAATTATCATCATGTGGATTCTTTATGTTGTTTTGACTGCAGCGACTCTGGCACGCAAGGGATTATGGGATATATGAAAACCCTGGATGGACCAAAAAAAACAAATGAATGCTGAATTTCTGAATGCTCTATTCAGCAGCAAGTCACTTAACTTGATAACAAAGGCGCAATTTAGAACTAGAAATTGGGGGGACAAAGTGCGAACAAAGTGCAAAGCCCATAGGCCAGGGGTCTGGGGGCCGCTTCAGGCCCCCAGAAGCCAACGGTTTCTAGATAAGCTCAGATGCATTCTGAGCATCCAGAACAGTAATTTAATGTTTTGAGAAGACCATAAAGTGGACACCATTTGACTTATACTGTGGATATAAGTACTTTATTCTGAGAATAGCCAGCGTTGATTGTATTAACATCCTGGTGTAAATAAGGTATCACCACATGTGTAGAACTCAAAATGAATGATAGGATGACTTCTCATTAAAAAAACAACTGCAATGTGGTAAAATATATTCATAAATATGAAAGAACAGGCTCTTAATAGTTATTAACTATCGCATACTGTATTTTTTTCTCAAGATTTGTTTTTGCATAAGTTTGAAAAAACAACAGATCATAAGGATAAATTACTTATCATAAATTTAATTTTCGAAGTGGCACTAATGACAACACTCATACTGAACATAATTTTGCTTGCATAGACTGATTTTGGAGATCAAGCAATAATTGCAGATGGGCTTTCTGAGGTCCCAGATAACTTTTCTGATTTCCTTTTCTAACTTTCAGAATTTAGTAAATTAACATATGGTCCATTAATACTTATGTGTAGACACTAGTCCCTAGAGGCAACTATTTTTGGTTTCAAATCTGGGCAAATGCAGTCCCAGAAAATTCTGAATGTGACAAACAAGAAACAGGTGTTGTAAACAAGTCAATGCTGCTAAAATCCAAACCTGCAGAAACAAAGATACTATTCTGACATGGTTTTGCACATAAGACTGACATGGTTTGCACATAAGACTGGCATAGCATGTTTCAAGTACACACATATATGTCAGAAGGTGGGGGGGGCATACCATATTCTGTCCCCCCTGGTTGAAAAGGTGGAGGGGGGGGACATGTCCTCCCTATCCCCCACCAAATTGCACCCATGCTTGATAAGCCCTCCGTAAAGCTAGGACATCTTACTATTCATCACTAATTGAAGAAAATAAGAACAACCCCAGGTTTCTTTTCAGCACTGTAGCCAGGCTGACAAAGAGTCAGAGCTCTATTTAGCTGAGTATTACTTTAACTTTAACTAGTAATGACTTCATGACTTTCTTTGCAAATAAAATTTTAACTATTAGAGAAAAAATTATTCATAACCATCCCAAAGACATATCTTTATGTTTGACTGCTTTCAGTAATGCTGGTATTTGGTTAGACTCTTTCTCTCTGATTGTTCTGTCTGAGTTACTTTCATTAGTCACTTCCTCCAAACCAAATGATCTTCTTATGGCCTCAGACAGTGGACTCATCTCTGTGCTCATCCTGTTAGACATCAGTGCAGCTTTTGATACTCTTGACCACAAAATTTTATTACAGAGATTAGAGCATGCCATAGGTATTAAAGGCACTGTGCTGCAGTGGTTTGAATCATATTTATCTAATAGATTACAATTTGTTCATGTAAATGGGGAGTCTTCTTCACGGACTAAGGTTAATTATGGAGTTCCACAAGGTTCTGTGCTAGGACCAATTTTATTCACTTTATACCTGCTTCCCTTAGGCAGTATTATTAGAAAGCATTGCTTAAATTTTCATTGTTACGCAGATGATACCGAGCTTTATCTATCCATGAAGCCAGAGGACACACACCAATTAGTTAAACTGCAGGAATGTCTTTCAGACATAAAGACATGGATGACCTCTAATTTCCTGCTTTTAAATTCAGATAAAACTGAAGTTATTGTACTTGGCCCCACAAATCTTAGAAACATGGTGTCTAACCAGATCCTTAAGCCCAGGTTACACACAGACGGTTTTGTCGGCGGGTAGTACATAGACCAAAGTTCGCGGTAGTTCCGGCTGTTTTCGCGGTGGAAAGGGGCGGAGCATTTCGCCAGCGTTTTGACCGCCATACTAGCCGCAAATACGCTGATAAAACGCAGCTAAATCCGCTGAATAAAGTGGCGTTTTGACGCTGTAGCATCCAGCACACGTCAGGCAACGGGGGTTAAAACCCAGTTCTATCCTTTACAATCGCAGGTTAAGACGCGCGTGAGAACAGCGGTGTTCTGCTGCCGCCGATAATGCGCTGTGTACCGCTGGTTTTATCCAGGCAAATCCTGCGTTACTCCAGGAACTTTTGCATATAGGCACCGCCCCCAGAGTATAATAGGCTGATGCAGCAGAGATACATGCCTCTGTCACTGCAGGGGGAGGGAGCTCATCCTCAGCCTTTTCTTCTCCTTCCTTTTCCCCTCCTCAACGTGTTGCTCGTCTCCACCACAGGCCACCCCGCTGCTTCTGAACCAGACCTCTTGGTAAGTCCTTGCCGCTGCCATTTTTCTTTTAGGAGGCATACTGGAGCTTCTCTGCAAAAATATCTGGAGCTGGCCACAAGTGAGAGGCATGCATGCAGCGTGCTAGCGTTTTTATACTGACCGCCGCTTATCAGCCGTTTGGAACGCCGTTAACTGGGAGGTGGCGTTTAGAACTGCGTACTGTCCGCTAGCGCCGCCATTTTGTCTGCCTCTGTCGCTGGTTAAAATGCCTTTGAGGATGCCAATGTGGGCTCTATCGCTGTTTTACACGCCGTTGGTTAGGGATACAACGCCAGCCGCCAATTACGGCGGTGTAAACTGCGGGCACCACAGGAAGGGGCAGGATGAAACGCTATTAAAAGTATCAGACGCCGTTGTTTGCGTTGTCTCCGTCGTCATGCGAATTCACCGGGAGCGCTCCCGGAATTATTCGACATGTTGAATAATTTTTTCAACGATTCCCGGTAAAGCCGGAACTAAGCCATGCCCCCTAGTGCCAGCGTTAACAACGGCGTTTGATCCTTAAGACGGCCAAAAACTCTTCCGGGACGCTTCCGGGAGCTCTTACCGTCTATGTGTAAACGGGGCTTTACTCTGCATGGCATTACCCTGACCTCCAGTAATACTGTGAGAAATCTTGGAGTCATTTTTGATCAGGATATGTCATTCAATGCGTATATTAAGCAAATATGTAGGACTGCTTTTTTGCATTTGCGCAATATCTCTAAAATTAGAAAGGTCTTGTCTCAGAGTGATGCTGAAAAGCTAATTCATGTATTTATTTCTTCTAGGCTGGACTATTGTAATTCATTATTATCAGGTTGTCCTAAAAGTTCCCTGAAAAGCCTTCATTTAATTCAAAATGCTGCAGCTAGAGTACTGACAGGGACTAGAAGGAGAGAGCATATTTCACCCATATTGGCTTCTCTTCATTGGCTCCCTGTTATTTCCAGAATAGAATTTAAAATTCTTCTTCTTACTTATAAGGTTTTGAATAATCAGGTTCCATCTTATCTTAGGGACCACATAGTACCGTATCACCCCAATAGAGCACTTCGCTCTCAGACTGCAGGCTTACTTGTAGTTCCTAGGGTTTGTAAGAGTAGAATGGGAAGCAGAGCCTTCAGCTTTCAGGCTCCTCTCCTGTGGAACCAGCTCCAATTCGGATTAGGAGACAGACACCCTCTCTACTTTTAAGATTAAGCTTAAAACTTTCCTTTTTGAAAAAGCTTATAGTTAGGGCTGGATCAGGTGACCCTGAACCATCCCTTAATTATGCTGCTATAGACTGCTGGGGGGTTTCCCATGATGCACCCAGTGTTTCTTTTTATTCACCTCTTTTTGCTCTGTATGCACCACTCTGCTTTTAATCATTGGTGATTGATCTCTGCTCTCTTCCACAGCATGTCTTTTTCCTGATTCTCTCCCCTCAGCCCAACCAGTCCCAGCAGAAGACTGCCCCTCCCTGAGTCTGGTTCTGCTGGAGGTTTCTTCCTGTTAAAAGGGAGTTTTCCTTCCCACTGTCGCCAAGTGCTTGCTCATAGGGGGTTGTTTATGACCGTTGGGGTTTTTCTGTAATTATTGTATGGCTTTTGCCTTACAATATAAAGCGCCTTGGGGCAACTGTTTGTTATGATTTGGCGCAATATAAATAAAATTGATTTGATTTGTATAAATTTGTACCACACCATGATTTAAGAAGGTATTCTCAAGGTTGGTCATCCAGGCATTTAACCTCTAGCGGCTTTTTTTTTTTTTCCTGTGAAAATATTGCAAAGCTCAATACAAATACATGTAATTTGGTCACTTTTCAAAGGAGTCAGACTTGTCAATAATGTTAATTTAATGTACAGTGGTTCATTTCAGGTCATTTTAGTCCAATTAATCTCACCGTTCAAGGCAATGATAGCTATCAGCTGGCCATTAGAAGCCAGTTTAAGACAATAAAAAACGTCTGATTTCTATAAACGGAGTGGCTATATGTCCATCCGTTGGTGCAGTAAAGTAAATACGTGAGCATATACGCCCGCTTGTAAGTTCACTTCCGGTTTCAACGCGGAGAAAAAGGGCGGATGTTTTCTTGCCGGCTGTGGGAGGGTTCACAGCCCGCAGATGGGCTGTGATCTAAAGCGGTTCTGTTTGGCTCATCACTCCCAGGGAACTGTGTCAAACTAACACCATCTTACAGGCAACAAGCAGCATTTTGTTCATCAAAACAGTTTCGTCGTCAACAGGCTTCCGTTCAAAATACTTATGAAGTTTGCTTTCATCCATTGTAGTGTTTTTTTTTTTCGCAGTAATTAAAGATGGCACCGTTAAATGTGTCAAACATACGCCACTTTTCACGACGTAATAGAGCCTTAAAAAGTGGTCTAAAAAACATAGTTTAGATGCACACAATGTGTCAAATACACGATCACGGTTGGGCGAATACTTCAGACAACTACTTTATTGATCCCTAAAAGGGCAATTACGTATTACGCAATTACGAATAAGGTAAGACATATTTATCTGCCCAACGGTTGGGTGAATAGCCTTTGCCTTCTATAAAACAGCATACAGCCCGAGTGTGTTGTCACTGATTCGACAGTCACGGAAGCACGAATTCTCTCCTTTGGATCAGCTGCTTTGCTGAAGTGATGTAGCACCGACATTGAGAATAGCAAGATTGTTTACCTTTTTAGCCAAAGACAGTTGGAATGTTTTCTGTTACCTGTCATCACAACATCACATTCAAGATTGTACAGTACAAGTTAAAATAGAATACTTTTTATTGTCATTCTACACAACGTACAGCGAAATTAAAAGACAACTCCCATAGTGCAAAGGTGTAAAAAAGTTATATAAAAGACAAGAATATATACATGTATTACAAAAGAGCCAGTAGGTGTATATAAGTCAGCCAACCGTGTGTATTGAATGCACATAGGCTAATGTGCATTCAATACCCGTATTGCACTTGGGTAGAACATGTTGGTGAGTCTGGATGTGCGGGCCTTGATGGACCGATACCTCTTTCCTGAGGGCAGCAGTGAGAAAAGGCTGTGCCTGGGGTGTGAACCATTGAAGCTGATGCTTCTGGCCCTACGTAGACATCTGGTGTTATAGATGTCTGACAGAGAGGGCAGCTGCGCCCCTATGATGTTCTGTGCTGACTTCCTGACTCTCTCCAGAGCCTTCTTGTCAGCCTGAGAGCAGCTCCTGTACCACACCAAGATGTTGTTAGTGTGGACGCTCTCTACAGAACACCTATAGAAGGACAGCAGCACTTCCTGGGACAGGTTGACCTTCCTCAGTGACCTTAAAAAGTACAGACGCTGCTGTGCCTTTTTCACAAGGCCATTGATGTTGGTGCCCCATGTAAGGTCCTGAGAAATGTATGGTCCCAGGAACTTGAAGTCACTGACCCTCTCTACGGTGTCTCTCCGAATGAGAAGGGGGGGGGGGGTCCTCCCTCTTCTGTCTGAAGTGTAGCACCAACTCTTTTGTCTTTGAGGAGTTCAGTGCCAGGTTATTTAGGGAGCACCAAGTAGTGAAGTTCAGGACCTCCCCTCTGTAGGCCGTCTCATTGTTGTTGTTAATCAGCCCAACCACAGTAGTGTCATCTGTAAATTTGACAAAGATGTTGCTGTTGTGGATTGGTGCACAGTCATGGGTGTACAAAGTGTACAGCATGGGGCTGAGCACACAGCCTGAGGGGCCCCAGTACTCACTATCAGCACTGAGGAGTCGTAGGACCCCATCCTGACTGACTGCAGACGGTTGGTGAGAAAATCTCTGATCCATCTGCAGGTGTGCAGGTAATAAAGTATCAAAAGGCTCTGATCTTACAATGTTTGCAGAAATATGTTCAATTCAATTAAGAAATATGTTCAATTCAATTAATTTTATTTATATAGCGCCAAATCACAACAAACAGTTGCCCCAAGGCGCTTTATATTGTAAGGCAAGGCCATACAATAATTATGTAAAACCCCAACGGTCAAAACGACCCCCTGTGAGCAAGCACTTGGCTACAGTGGGAAGGAAAAACTCCCTTTTAACAGGAAGAAACCTCCAGCAGAACCAGGCTCAGGGAGGGGCAGTCTTCTGCTGGGACTGGTTGGGGCTGAGTGAGAGAACCAGGAAAAAGACATGCTGTGGAGGGGAGCAGAGATCAATCACTAATGATTAAATGCAGAGTGGTGCATACAGAGCAAAAAGAGAAAGAAACACTCAGTGCATCATGGGAACCCCCCAGCAGTCTAAGTCTATAGCAGCATAACTAAGGGATGGCTCAGGGTCACCTGATCCAGCCCTAACTATAAGCTTTAGCAAAAAGGAAAGTTTTAAGCCTAATCTTAAAAGTAGAGAGGGTGTCTGTCTCCCTGATCTGAATTGGGAGCTGGTTCCACAGGAGAGGAGCCTGAAAGCTGAAGGCTCTGCTTCCCATTCTACTCTTACAAACCCTAGGAACTACAAGTAAGCCTGCAGTCTGAGAGCGAAGCGCTCTATGGGGTGATATGGTACTATGAGGTCCCTAAGATAAGATGGGACCTGATTATTCAAACCTATAAGTAAGAAGAAGAATTTTAAATTCTATTCTAGAATTAACAGGAAGCCAATGAAGAGAGGCCAATATGGGTGAGATATGCTCTCTCCTTCTAGTCCCTGTTAGCACTCTAGCTGCAGCATTTTGAATTAGCTGACGGCTTTTCAGGGAACTTTTAGGACAACCTGATAATAATGAATTACAATAGTCCAGCCTAGAGGAAATAAATGCATGAATTAGCTTTTCAGCATCACTCTGAGACAAGACCTTTCTAATTTTAGAGATATTGCATAAATGCAAAAAAGCAGTCCTACATATTTGTTTAATATGCGCTTTGAATGACATGTTGTAGATATTTTATTGGTCAGTGGTCTCCAGTATCATCTTCTATGCTGTAGTCTGTTGAGACAGCAGGCTGAATGCAGCTGACAGGAAGAGACTCAACAAGCTCATCAGGAGAACTGGCTCTGTCCTGGGGGTTGATCTGGAGTCTGTGGAGGAGGTGTCAGAGAGGAGGATGTTGAGGAAACTGCTCAGCATCCTGGACAACACCACCCACCACTCTGTGTGCCACGCTGGTGTCCTGCCAGAGCACCTTCAGCCATAGACTGAGACCACCGAGGTGCGTCACAGAACACCACAGGAGGTCTTTCCTCGCTCTGGCAATCAGACTTCTGCAGGATGAATACATAATGAACAGAGTTATTCAGTTACTCAGAGTTATGTGTAATATTATCGAACATCTTGTGCAAATGTCTTCCAGTCATTTTATATATATTTGTTGTGCTTATTGTCAACCCCCCCCAAAAAAACATTGTTCACTGTTTCAGTACTCTGGCAAAATAATTTCCTTTGGGGTAAATAAAGTTGATTTTATTTTATCTTATGTTATCTCTGCAATTGCATTTTGTGGTGAAATATGCACAAAAATGCAGAAAATGGCCGCCGGTAAAAAGGAAAAAATAAAAGGGTTGGTACATGCAAGTTAACCCACAGTTAATATTGTTCCCTATGATTAATAAGGCATGCATAAGGGTCATTGAGTGGATCTGCAAAACCCCTTAAATCCACTTTATTTATTTCTTTTCTTTCTTCAATATTTATTTCATTCATTTAAAGAAAACAAAAAACAAAAACAACAACAAAAAAAACCAACAACCTTTACACAGTGGAGATTGTTGAGAGATGAAAAGAAAAAAAAAAAAGCCAGATCTCTCAATGATCTTTCAATGAGCACCAAGTGACCACCAAGTTCTCTCAATGATCTATGACAGGGGTGGCCAAGTTCGGTCCTCGAGATCCACCTTCCTGACACTCTTAGTTGTCTCCCTGCTCCAACACACCTGAATCCAATAAAAGACTCGTTAGCAGACTTTAATGACCCTTTCATTGGATTCAGGTGTGTTGGAGCAGGGAGACAACTAAGAGTGTCAGGAGAGTGGCTCTCAAGGACCGAACTTGGCCACCCCTGATCTATGACCTTCCAGTGATCTTCGCAGTCATCACAGTCTCCTCAAAGTTTTGACTCAGTCCAAAACAATCTCTCAATGATCTCTAAGAGAAGTGATCAAGAGAATCTCAACGATCCCTTAATGATGTCATCATTCTCCCAGTGATCTCTTTTGGTTGCACCAGATCTCTCAGCGATCTCCTTAGATCTCTTAGGGACCTCTCTTTGTCACACATGGAGTGTTCCGCAAACTCTTAATGGTTGCTGCAGGATTCTCTGATAATTGCATTTTTGATCACACTCCGAGCACACAAGGATCTCCATAACATTTAAACAGAAATGGTTTTTTCACGGCTTTAGGCAGAGATTGGACCATTTTTTGATCACTTGATGGTCACCCAATGATGTAAAGGGGGGCCTTAAAATTACTGCATACTCTGCTTTGGAAATTTCGGTTGTTATAGGTACTAGTGAAGCCTTGCTAAACCTGTACTGTCCAAATCTATTGGACCTGGACTATTTGCCCAATTGAGGATTCAAATCCTGCAAAATCTCAGAGGTCGCCTCTCTGAGAGATGTCAACAACACTGAGAAATGCATTGAGACGGTCTGATAACACTACAATATAACCGCTGCACACAGACAACAGCATCAACATCGCAAGGTAAAACTCTTTGTATATTGTGCCTAAAACTCTTGTGAATATATTATCTAGGATTTTAGACATTGTTATTGTGTTTGTTTTACGTAAACATGGTTGTTTCTCCATTATTTACAATGGGAATTGCTGGGAGCCGCGATCACTTCCTTGTCATTGTAGTGGAAAGTAAAGTTTGCTCTTTAACACCCTGCTTATTATCCTTTACAACACTGTTTGTGCTGTTTGTTCCAGAGTAATATGTATAAGATGTCTGAAATTTGGTTTGCGTTTTTGAAGTTCCACGCGGGTTGAAGATAGCAGAAACGGAATATTTGGAATACTTCTTTTAGCAAGTGTTCAGGGGTTTCATGAATAAAATGAAAATAACTAATAAATAAAATAAATATATGTTATGAAATGCATAAAAAAATTACATTTTGGTACTTTAATGTTAATTTGCAGTTGTTGTCATATGGTTTCTCTGTTATTTTGACTGTAGCGCATCTCTGAAGCACGAGGGATTATGGCATATCTCAACAGGGTGAATATTGGAATTCTGATCCTGCACAAGACATGCAGAAGTGCATAAAAGGGTTCTGGAACCAGAAATACTACTGTTCACATTTCTGAATTTTAATGCATTTTAGAAACATTAATCCCTAAATCTAACTCTTATGGTAATCCCAGCCTGAACCATTTGCGATAAAGTAATATCCAGCTGAGATATTAGGTTTAGAGTCTTGTTCAGAAACCGCAAGCATGCAGTGCCATTCCAGAAGTGGTGGTCAGTGTGCGGAGTGCAATTATTAAATAAATAAATCCTGAATTTTTTCCCACTTGGAATATACATGGGTTTAATTCCAGTTGTGTGCTAGTGCTACCTGTGTTTATGGACAAAATAAGTCCGCTGCATTATCCCCATCCACCAACTAGTACAAGTAAATGGGCATTTTGCATAGTATACAAATCTGTCTGGTTTGCAAATGCAACTGGACCACATCGGAATTATACTACTGTGCAAGACTCCCGGAAGTGCACAAACAGTGGTCCGAAATTAGAAGCATGGTTCAAATTTTCAAGTGTTTTATATATTTTAGAAAAATTTAACTTGGTCCCTAATCCTAATCTTAATGTATTTGCGATAAAATATTATGTGAAGTTTTTTTGGCACCTGAGAGCCTCATTCTGAAATAGGAGTAAAAAAAATGAATTAAAAAAATCCCACATTGCCCAGATTTGCAAAGTGCATGGAACATAGGTACGAGCCTCAGCTGGGGAAGAAACCTGTGATTGTCTTGCGCCCCTTCCAGGGGAGTCCTTGAGTGTCACAATATAGTATCTGGGGATACTGACTTCTACTTCTTTGGCAATGCAAACTGTACCCTGTACAATAAAATGCAGTGCGTGAATGAATAGATAAATGTGTAATGTGTGGTCGGCAAATTGGGGCATTTTTTTGTACTCCTGAATCTGTCTGCCACTTTTGGAAGAGCACAGCACATTTTCAGTAATCTAATATCTACCAACCTAGAAAATTATGTTATTATCATGCCGGGCAGGTGCCAGGCACCCAAAGAGGGTGGGACCCTCTATGCAAACTCCCAGACCAGGCTTAGGTGTAAAGGAAGTCGTCATCTTTATTTCAGGCTGGGGTTCGGTACACAGGTTGTCAGTCAGCGGAGCAAAGGTACAAACAGGGCTAGGCAAATACACAATCATAATCAAGCAGGGATATCGGCACGAACACACAGTTTTCAGGGATGAGGCAAAAAGTGTAGTCAAAAACACAGGAGATTTCAAAAACACGGCTAGGCAAAACAGGACTGAATACAAGAGCTAGGATGTGTACAAACAATGACAAACTGACAGGGGAGTAGTGGCTGGGAGGAAGACGAGTTAAGGTGCATGTGAGGAACAATCTACAAAGGGGCGTGGTTGGTGGACAAAGATTATACATGGGGAAGGATAGTGAGGAAGGGAGTGCACAAAGTGGAGTGACGTAAGATACAAAGATGCGTGGGCAGGTGCAAAGAGCGTGGGTGAACGGAAACCCAAAGCAGAGAGAAATAAAGTGAGAGACAAAGACACAAGGCAGGTGCAGTGATGTGAAGTGAGAACATAATCAGATGGGCATGAGGAAAACTGGGAACTATGAACCGAGCAAAACACAAACCTAGGACAGAATAAAATATAACAATAAACTGGGCATGAACATGAGAACTAATCAGAGATTAAATGGTAAATAAATACTAAAGCTAAACTAAACAGAAACTGATGAAGAAAACAAAGTGGTTGAACAAACTATAAGAAAAACAGTGACTACACGATAACAGCAAACAAACCCCGACATTAAAGCATAATAGATAACACAAATGAGATGAGCAAAATAAACTAATGAACGAAAACACAAACCGTCTGAACAAACTAGAACAGAACTGAACAATGGCTAAAGTATGAAAGGTGACAACGAACAAAGTGACGATGAAAATAAACAACTAAGAAATCAAAGCTGGGGCACGTGAAGGGAAAAAGAAAGAGGGTAAAACCGAATCAAAGCCCAGAGCCGGCCTAAATCGTGACAGTTATCTTAAATGGGTTACGTTTGCCTGGTGGACACAGACGAAATTGTTAGAGGGAATCATTGTATCATCACATGCATGATGAACATTATGAGCATGTGTGATTAAGTTGCATGTAACCTGGAATTAGCTTGTTTGTCAGTTTCTTTTATTAACAACAGATCTGGTGGCCACTGCTGCATGATTTATTTTTGTGGTCTACAGGAAATGGTGATGCAGATAACGCTGGAGCTGTTTTTGTTTTAAATGATATGGAACTTGATGATGGATTCTTGCTTTTGCTAAGGACAAAACATTTTTCTCCTGTTTGTGCACAATATGACCACAATGATAACATAGGAGCTCTCAGCCAATCAGCACCTTCTTCAGGTTTAGAAATCTTGGGCTCAGTCAATGCATAAAACATATTTGGTTTCAGACTCTTGCATAAGAAGGCGAGGCTAGAGGGAGGGATTTAGCCAAATGCAAAAACTTTTTTTTCCAGTCTGTTATGTAAAGTATTTAACAACATTACAGAATTGAATTCCATAAACTGACTTACTGTGTTCTAAGATAACCATCTTGAAAAATGTATAAGAAATAAAATCCTCTTTGCCTAAATATTTTAGAGTTTCATCATCATTGTTGAACTTGACAATATCTAAGCTTCAAGCCAACTAATTTTCCTGAAATTTTTAAAGTCATGGTGTTTTGTTTTCTTTTTTAATGACAGAAGATGATGGTAGCAATTTTGACATTGAAGCACATTGATAGTCACCAAAACTGAATGTGTGCATGCACCAACAACATATAATATTTTTAATTTCCAATTAACTGAATGTATTGACACTTCTCTAGCTGTTGCAGTACTGTGAGTAAATCAATAGATAAATGAGTCTATCCCTGCCAGGGTTGTTAACACGATAACATAAAAACAATAAACACTACGGTATAATGTTGTACTTCTCTATATTAAAAAAGACATCTAACGAGGACAAATGGAATAAAATGTTTTTTTTCACCAAATCAGTCAAATAAGCAACTTTGTTTTCCAACCCCAATTCCACTGAAGTTGGGACGTTGTGTAAAATGTAAATAAAAACAGAATACAATGATTTGCAAATCCTCTTCAACCTATATTCAATTGAATACACCACAAAGACAAGATATTTAATGTTCAAAATGGTAAACTTTATTGTTTTTGTGCAAATATTTGCTCATTTTGAAATGGATACCTGTAACACATTTCAAAAAAGCTGGGAGCATGGCAACAAAAGACTGGGAAAGTTGATCAATGCTCAAAGAACACATATTTGGAACATTCCATAGGTGAACAATTTTAATTGGAAACAGATGAGTGTCATGATTGAGTATAAAAGGAGCATCCCCAAAAGGCTCAGCCGTTCACAAGCAAAGATGATGCGAGGATCACCACTTTGTGAACAACTGCGTGAAAAGAATAGTCCAACAGTTTAAGAACAGTGGTTTCCAACATTCAATTGCAAGGAATTTAGGGATTCCATCATCTACAGTCCATAATATAATGAGAAGATTCAGAGAATCTGGAGAACTTTCTATACATAAGCGGCAAGGCTAAAAACCAACACTGAATGCCCGTGACCTTCGATCCCTCAAGCGGCACTGCATTAAAACCTGACATCAGTGTGTAAAGGATCTTAGCGCTGGGCTCAGGAACACTTCAGAAAACCATTGTCAGTTAACAGTTCGTCGCTACATCTACAAGTGCAAGTTAAAACTCTACCATGCAAAGCAAAAGCCATACATCAACAACATTCAGAAATGCCGCCGCCTTCTCTGGGCCTGAG
Organism: Thalassophryne amazonica; assembly: GCF_902500255.1. Lineage (NCBI taxonomy): Eukaryota > Metazoa > Chordata > Actinopteri > Batrachoidiformes > Batrachoididae > Thalassophryne > Thalassophryne amazonica. The sequence goes on from NC_047121.1 coordinate 49,817,781, forward strand.
CTCATTCGAAAAGGACAGATGCAAAGTGGAAAAGTGTGCTGTGGTCTGATGAGTCCACATTTCAAATTGTTTTTGGAAATCATGGACGTGGTGTCCTCCAGACAAAAGAGGAAAAAGACCATCTAGATTGTTACCAGTGCACAGTTCAAAAGCCAGCATCTGTGATGGTATGGGGGTGTGTTAGTGCCCATGGTATGGGCAACGTACACATCTGTGATGGGGTCATCAATGCTGAAAGGTACATGCAGGTTTTCGAGCAACACATGCTGCCATCCAAGCAACGTCTTTTTCAGGGACGTCCCTGATTATTTCAGCAAAACAATGCCAAGCCACATTCTGCACGTGTTCCAACAGCATGGCTTCGTAGTAAAAGAGTGCAGGTACTAGACTGGCCTGCCTGCAGTCCAGACCTGTCGTCCATTGAAAATGTGTGGTGCATTATGAAGCGCAAAATATGACAACCGAGACCCTGGACTGTTGAACAACTGAAGTCGTACATCAAGCAAGAATTCCATCTACAAACAGTCGTAAACATACCACTGCCCCAGCTTTTTTCAAACGTGTTGCAGGCCTCCATTTCAAAATAAGCAAATATTTGCACAAGAAAACAATAAAGTTTATCAGTTTGAAATAAATATCTTGTCTTTGTGGTGTATTCAATTGAATAAAGGTTGAAGAGGATTTTGCAAATCATTGTATTGTTTTTATTTACATTTTACACAACATCCCAACTTCACTGGAATTGGGATTGTAATACCCAGTTAATGTGTTTGCCACCTAGTGTTTGGTTGGTGGATGTTGGCTGGATGATGGAAATTAGGAGCAAGCGTGGTTGATCCTGTATATGGCTTGTCTGAAATCTGTTGTACACACTGCCACCTGCTGGATAGTTGGTGGATGTTGTGGACAAGAATCTAAGTGCTTTTAGCTGCTCAGTCATAAAAACATTTTCTCAAAGGTGTCCAAAGGTGTCTTATTTTGCAGCTTCAAGAGACAAAGCCTGGCAAACATTTTTATACACTTCAGAGGTCAGTATCTCCACCCAAAGTGGGTGGCCTTTCGAAACGTAGCACTTCTTACACCAATCAAAACAGTTATTAATGACATCATGATGCAGGTGCAAATGAGTTAATTTCTTGGAAAATCCCACGGTCACGAGTTCACTCTGTGTCAGGGTGCAGGTGTTAAACAAAACCTTCTTCATGGAAAATTACCAGGCTAGTGGGTTCACCAGAGGTCAGCAGACTCTGAGTCATGGAAATTCACCCCTCTTGTAAATCCAGTATTCATTCTCTTCACAAATTAAGTGTTTTACTCAAATTATACCTTTAAATCCAAATTCTGGCCTTATAGTTTTCTTTGAAAGAAAATGAACATTTTGAACAAAACATATTTTCTTCTAAACATCTGTTCACTGTCATCAGAAATACAGAACAAACCCCTTTTCTGGCATTACATACTGTATTATCATGATAAGTTTGTCATTAGTGCATCATCTTTATTTAACAAAAATTACCCCACAGTTGGCTGGATGATGGAAATTAGGAGCGGGTGTGGTTGAACTTCTATGTAACTTGTCTGAAATCTGTTGTACACACTGCCACCTGCTGGATGGTTGCTGTATTTTGGTTTTATGATGGAAATTAGGAGCAGGTGTGGTTGAATTTCTGTGTAGTTTGTCTGCTACCTGCTGGATGATTGGTGGATGGAAATTGTGGTTGTGAAAGAGAGAGAGAGAGAGAGAGAGAGAGAGAGAGGGAGAGACGGTTTTGACACTAATTATTTATCACCACAAACTCCTAAGTCAAATAACATGGTCCCCACAACCCTGCGAGAAGGATTTTGTGTGAATGTAGCCAAAGCAGACACTTCTTCATTTTGAACTCCCTTCTCAACTCTCCCTTATTCTGTCTTGTTTAACATATGTCTGATTTAGAAGTTACATGCAACTTGAAAGGAGCTTTTTGGTCGATATCTTTCACATCTAAAGCACAACTCTGGTGGCCCCCAAGGCCACTGCTGCTTAAATCAAACCAAATATGGATGCGATGTAATGGGCAGGGGTGATGGCCAAGCAGTTAAGTCTGCTTTTTTTTTTCCAGTACAGAAGGTTCCCAGTTCTAATCCCACCCCTGCCCATTCTCAGTTGTGTCAGGAAGGCCAGCTGGTGTAAAATCAACATGCCAAATCAGATTTGCGGTGGCAACCCTGAGTGAAAACAAGGGAGCAGACGAAGGGACTCACTCATGGAAAATAGCGATTTGTTTCCAGAGCATCCATCGTCTGACTTTCTGTTTGTTCAGTTTACCCCACCATTCCATTTTTATTGTTGTAATGCATGTCTCTGTCCAGAGGGTGGGAGTGTTGCATTCTGTGCACAAAGATCCTGGTAACTCATGCATTGAGTCAAACGTTTTAAGGCACTTGTGTGGGGGATTTTGTCTTGATCTTTTACAGTCCTTTGCCAATCATGGCTTTGATGCTTGACTTGTCATTGATTTTGCTTCTGTCGTGTTGATTGATTGACAGCCAAGCATGACTTAGCTACTGAGAGAAGCTGTTTTGGAACTGTCCCCTCTCATGAACAAATTACAACACAATTGTAACACAAAGCACACTCAGTAATCAGGATTCTGGATTCTTCTTTGTCATAATTTAGGCCAATATATAATCTGATGTCATCTTTCCATCAACATGCCTTTGTGCATAGTAGATGTTTTCACATCCTTGATTTACCAGAGCTGGCTGGAAAAGAAAGCACAGATTTACATGAACAACAAATGGATGTGTGGGCTACAAACAGGCTTGTTTGTATTGATTAGGCTGTGAGAATCTTTTGTTCTCTGAATCACTGTGGTTCATCCTCTGCCTCCATCCATTGTCAGTGCTTCATCAACAGAATGATGTTATTACTGAGATACGGTGTCCTTAATTTCCTGCTTTGGGAACAACAGTGAATGTTGCAATATACCAAAAAAAAAAAAAAGGGGGGGGGGAGCAGGGTGTTCTGTGCTTGCATCTCTGTGCACATCGATGGATGCAAGAATGTGTGAAGATGCACAGTATGTCGTAGCTTCCCAAAGAAATGCAATAAGAGAAGGCAGATGGTGTAATGAAGAATATCCTTGATGTGGTATAAGATTTGTGCAGCCATGCCTCAATGTTAAGAAGTGAACTAGTTCCTCATATAAATCTGCAAAGCAGCCTCGTGTAAATCAAAGACAGTTTGCTGAGAATTATTTTATCAAATGTGTATCTCTTCGTTTCCTGACAATCCAGGGTTTTTTATGTATCCCATAATCCCGCGCCACGTTTAATCTGCGTGGAATTTAATAAACGCAAACCGAATTTCAGATATATTATATATATTAGTCTGGAACAAAGAGGACAAACAGTGTTGTAAAGAATAATAACCAAGACGTTAAAGAGCAAACTTCACTTTCCCCCAGAACGACATGATCAGGAAGCGAGTGTAGCTCACAGCAGCTCCCATTGAAAATAACGGAGAGCCAGCCTGTGATTCTCACATGTTTACATAAAACAAACACAATAACAATGTCTAAAAACCCAGAGAATATATTCATGAGAGTTTTAGGCACAATATAAAAATAGTTTTATGTTGCGATGTTAATGCTGTTGTCTGTGTGCAGCGGTTAAAGTGCAGCGTGATCAGAGCGTCTCAGTGCAGTTCTCAATGTTACTGAGATCTCGCAGAGCGGCGAACTCTCCAAGGTTTTGCGGGATTTGAAACCTGAAAAGGGCGGATTGGATTGTTAGGTATCTGTGATCAGTACCTGAAAACTCATTATTTTTTGCCACAGATTTCAACCCATTTTATCCCGTATATCTACAGTGGTGGGCACAGTTCCGTGAATCCGTTAACCGCTACTTAGCGAAGCTAACATTTTTGTTAGCGGATTAGCTTTTCAGCTAACTTTGAAAAGCATAAGCGGACCAGTTAGTATCTACTAAATTTAGTTCTGCTAACTTCTAATCTGCTAACATTTCTTTTCCTGGTAAAGTGAGTAACTTTAATGGTCAAAAATGTTCGTAAACACTAAAATCTTATGTGTTAGTTCCTGTTTATGAACGCAGAGAGCTAGCTATGCTTCCGATTCACAGGTCAAAGCAAACAAGCGATGTTCAGTAGACAAGAAGTTACACAATGGACAAAAACGGTATGTAAGCAGCTCAAAAGTCAGTATTTTTATTTATTTATTTATTTTTGTGCATTTTGTGCATTTGTTTTGTGCATCTATCTTCACTCTTCTTGGTGAAGAGAGAGCTGAGCAGGGGGGCAAAGCTCTCGATTTACCGATCGATCTACGTTCCGACCCTCACCTATGGTCATGAGATTTGGCTCATGACTGAAAGAACAAGATCGCGAGTACAAGCGGTCGAGATGAGTTTCATCCACAGGGTGGCTGGGCGCTCCCATAGACATAGGGTGAGGAGCTCGGTCATTTGGGAGGAGCTCGGAGTTGAGCCGCTGCTCCTCCTTGTCGAAAGAAGCCAGCTGAGGTGGCTCGGGCATCTTTTCCGGAATGGCCCCTGGACGCCTCGCTGGAGAGGTGTTCCGGGAACGTCTCATTGGGAAGAGTCCCCAGGGAAGACCCAGGACATGCTGGAGGGACTATGTCTCTCGGCTGGCTTGGGAACACCTCGGGGTTCCCCCGGAGGAGCTGGGGGAGATGTGTGTAGATCGGGAGGTCTGGGCAGCTTTGCTTGAGCTGCTGCCCCCGCGACCCAACTCGGATTAAGCGGAAGAAAATGGATGGATGATGTTTTTTGCATTTGTTTTGTGTTTATGAACGCAATACGGCTGAGCCAGTTTATAAATATATAAATAAAATATATATGTAATATATACAATATATATAAACAAATATATCTTCTTCTTTTTGTCTTGGCTGCTCCCGATAGGGGTCGCCAAAGCAGATCAATCATTTCCATCTCACCCTGTCCTCTGTATCTTCCTTTGTCACACCAACCACATGCATGTCTTCCCTCAGCACATCCATAAACCTCCTCTTTGGCCTCCCTCTTCTCCTTCTGCCTGGTGGCTCCATCCTCAGCATCCTTCTCCTTATATACCCTGGGTCCCTCCTCTGCACATGTCCAAACCATCTCAACCTCGCCTCTTTGTCTCCAAACCGTCCCACCTGAGCTGTCCCTCTGATATGTTCATTCCTAATCTTGTCCATTCTCGTCACACCCAAAGAGAATCTCAACATCTTCAGCTCTGACACCTCCAGCTCCGCCTTTTGTCTTTTTGTTAGTGCCACAGTCTCTAAGCCGTACAACATAGCTAGTCTCACTACTGTCTTATAAACTTTCCCCTTCACTCTTGCTGATATTTTTCGGTCACAAATCACTCCTGCCACCTTTCTCCATCCACTCCACCCTGCCTGCACTCTTTTCTTCACCTCTCTACCACACTCTCCATTACTTTGAACAGTTGACCCCAAATATTTAAACTCATCTACTTTCACCACCTGTACTCCTTGTAACTGCACTATTCCACTGGGCTCCCTCTCATTCACACACATGTACTCAGTCTTGCTTCTATTGACTTTCATTCTCCTTCTCTCCAAAGCATATCTCCACCTCTCCAGACTAGACTCAACTTGCTCTTTGCTCTCACTACAGATCACAATGTCATCTGCAAACATCATAGTCCATGGAGACTCCTGTCTGATCTCATCCATCAACCTGTCCATCACCATTTCGAACAAGAAAGGACTCAGAACTGATCCTTGGTGTAATCCCACCTCCACCTTGAATGAGTCTGTCATTCCTACTACGCATCTCACCACTGTCACACTATTCTTGTACATGTCCTGCACTACCCTAACATACTTCTCTGCCACTCCAGACTTCCTCATATAATACCACAGCTCTTCTCTTGGCACCCTATCATAAGCTTTTTCTAAGTCCACAAACACACAATGTAACTCTTTCTGTCCTTCTCTGTACTTCTCCATCAGTATTCTCAGAGCAAACATTGCATCTGTAGTGCTCTTTCTCGGCATGAAACCATATTGCTGCTCACAGATCTTCACCTGTTTTCTAAGCCTAGCTTCTACTACTCTTTCCCATAACTTCATGCTGTGGCTGATCAACTTTATGCCTCTGTAGTTACTGCAGCTCTGCACATCACCCTTGTTCTTGAAAATAGGAACCAGCACACTTCGTCTCCACTCTTCAGGCATCCTTTCACTTTCCAAGATTTTATTAAACAATCTGGTTAGAAACTCCACTGCCATCTCTCCTAGACATTTCCATGCCTCCACTGGAATATCATCTGGACCAACTGCATTTCCACTCTTCATCCTCTTCATAACAGCCCTCACTTCTTCCTTACCAATCTCTTGTACTTCCTGACTTACTCTCACCACATCATCCAGCCTTTTCTCTCGCTCATTTTCTTCATTCATCAGCTCTTCAAAATATTCCCTCCACCTTCTCAGCACACACTCCTCACTTGTCAGCACATTACCATGTGCATCTTTTACCACCCTAACCTGCTGCACATCCTTTCCAGCTCTGTCCCTTTGTTTGGCCAATCTGTACAAGTCCTTTTCTCCTTCCTTACTATTCAACTTCTTGTACCTGTTGTGTGGGCCGCCAGAAGAGGAGGTACTGCTGGCCCACCACCAGAGGGCGCCCTGCCTGAAGTGCGGGCTTCAGGCACGAGAGGGCGCTGCCGCCACGGACACAGCCGGAAGTGACAGCTGTCACTCAATATTTCCTGACAGCTGTCACTCATTCTTCATCATCTCACTCCATAAAACCCAGACGTCATCTCCACCTCATCGCCGAGATATCGTACTTCTATGGAGGTAACTTTCTCTGCCAGCATTCAGTGATTTTCAAGAGCTATTGTGTTGCAGCTGTCAACCAGAGGACCGGCGTGGGTCGCGACTGTTTCGTCCTACGTCCCGTCAGATAAGTGGTTAAACAGACGCTGCACGAGTGTGTGTTAAAGGTGGAGGTGGCATTCCCACCGTTGTTGTTACGGGGTGTACACACACCCACACTTGACTGTCTTTGCTCTTCGCCAGCAGCACCAGATCCGGCAGTCGGGGACGGTGATCACCTGGGAATTCGGGACTTGGCGGCTCCAGTATTCACCAGGTTCGGTGGCGGCGGAAATCGTGTGGTTCCGGCTCTTCTCAGGACAGACGTCTTCTATCCTCGAGCCTGCCCACACGTCACCTTTGTGGATTGACTGTTGTCAGATTCTGAGATTGTCTGTATGTTCGTTGTGCACCTTCACAACATAAAATTGTTACTTTTTGGCTCATCTATTGACCGTTCATTTGCGCCCCCTGTTGTGGGTCCGTGTCACTACACTTTCACAACAGTACAGCTCACTATATGCCTTTTCCTTCGCTTTTGCCACTTCTCTTTTTGTCTTATGCCGTATCTCCTTGTACTCCTGTCTACTTTCTTTATCTCTCCGACTATCTCAAAACATTTTCACCAACCTCTTTCTCCTTATGCTTTCCTGGACTTCTTCATTCCACCACCAAGTCTCCTTGTCTTCCTTCCACTGTCCAGATGTCACACCCAGTACTGTCCTAGCTGTCTCCCTCACCACATCTGCAGTACCTTTCCAGTTGTCCAAAATTGCTTCCTTTCCAATCAGTGCTTCTCTCACCTGCTCGCTAAATTTCACACAACAGTCTTCCTCCTTCAGCTTCCACCATCTGATCCTTTGTTGAGCTCTCACTCTCTTCTTCTTCTTTACCTCTAAAGTCATCCTACAAACAACCATCCTATGCTGTCTAACGACACTCTCTCCTGCCAACACCTTACAGTCTTTGATTTCTTTTAGCTTGCATCTCCTATAAAGAATGTAGTTCACCTGTGTGCACCTTCCTCCACTCTTATATGTTACCCTGTGCTCCTCCCTTTTCTTAAAGTAGGTGTTCACCACAGCCATTTCCATGCTTTTTGCAAAATCAACTACCATCTGTCCTTCCCCATTCCTATCCTTGATACCATATCTACCCATTACTTCCTCATCACTGCTGTTCCCTTCACCAACATGCCCATTGAAGTCCGCTCGTATCACCACTCTTTCATGCTTGGGCACACTCTCCAACACCTCATCTAACACACTCCAGAAATCTTCTTTCTCCTTCATCTCACAACCTACCTGTGGGGCATATGCACTGATGATATTCATCATCACCCCTTCAATTTCCAACTTCACACTCATCACCCTGTCAGACACTAGCTTAACCTCCAACACACTTTTAACATACTCTTCCTTTAAAATGACCCCAACACCATTTCTCTTCCTGTCCTCACCATGGTACAACAACTCAAACCCACCGCCGATGCTCCTGCTCTTACTTCCCTTCCACTTGGTCTCTTGCACACACAGTATGTCTACCTTTCTCCTCTCCATCATATCAGCCAGCTCTCTCCCTTTACCAGTCATACTTCCAACATTCAAAGTCCCCACTCTCATTTCCACCCTTCTAGTTTTCATCTTCTGCCGCTGTTTGTGGAAACATTCTCCTCCTCTTCTTCGTCGTCGTCTTCGCCCAGCAGTAGCCCAATTTCCACCGGCACCCTGTTGGGCAACAGCACCGGTGGCGGACATGGTTAACCTGGGCTTTGACCGATCCGGTATGGAAATTTGATTCTTAGTCTGCATAGTTGGGTTGGCTTGTTTTATGCCGGATGCCCTTCCTGACGCAACCCTCCTCATTTATCCGGGCTTGGGACCGGCACTCAGAATGTACTGGCTGCACACCCCATGTGGCTGAGTTGGTTTATAAATATATAATATAGAGATAAACTGTGACTTCTAATACTCCCATTTACTGTTTTTGATAAAGATGATGATAGTGTTTGGTGTTTTTTTTTACATTTATTTATTGTTCATGTGTTTGTTCTGTGTTTGTGATTGCTTTTGAATTTACCCAGCAGCCCCTGCAACACTTAATTGTGATACTGACTTATCAGTAGCTGACAGTGTACCAAGTCAATACTAAAAGCTGGCGGTTAGGGGTAACCTCCGCTAAATCCTTTAGCGGTTTATCGGTACAAAAGTTAACTTTTCAGTTAGAGGTTTAATGGCTATCGAAGCTAACTTTTTGGTTAGCTGTGCCCACTGCTGTGTTTCTATGTATTATAACAGTATATCGACTATATATGTGCTGGAGAAAGCCTTGATGACATCATCTATATGTTTTCAGAAGAGTGGGATTGATGCTCAAATGTGGGTGCTTGACTCTACCTAACTCACGTCCAAGCCATAAATGGGTGAAAGGGTGGAACCCACTTTAATTGAAGTTACTTAGATAGCTAAGTCTAGCAACCTGGGTAACCTGGGTTCGGGTGATTGATTAACACACATTTTTGTAAATTGGGCGGTGGCTCTAATAAAGTGCCTCGAGTGCTGGTACTAAAAATAATGACCAACATATAGTCTTAATATCCATGTTGCTATCAGCACAGCTGACATGACCTAGCTATCAAAACCTGCTAATTGGTGCTTCCGGTGCTAACGCTGAAAATATGGGAGAACAGAATTCATCTCATATGGTCCATTAGTCTAAGTAACTGCCCAGTAAACCATATTATTTCAGATGTTTTGAGTGGAATGGTCAGAAAGGACGAATGTGCTTGAGTAGACAGCTGCTAGCTGCCTCTGGTAGCGGGTGGCCACCTGGACCCAACACACACTGGCTGTAATAACCATGGCATGTAATTATGCATAACTTTATGGCTTAATAAATGTCTTAAACTGATGAGTTATATAAAAATCTCCCCCATGTTGGTCATTCTAGCAGAATTACGATCATCTGCAGTAGCAGACAATAGATGATGGCATTAAATGCAGTTGTTTTTCTGTGTTAATGACACTTGTAATAATAATTTGCTAAGATACAACTGAGTTACATTAAAAGTCAGGAAGCTCTGGCTCTTATGGTTGTTTTATGTATGCTATGTTTTTAAATGTCTTGGCCACTGTGTGGTGTATTGTGCTTTTTATGTTGTGAAGCACCTTGTGGCTCTTGTCTGTGAAAGGTGCTATACAAATAAAATTTACTCACTTACTTACTTTTAAAAGTCAACTTTTAATGATGCTATAGCTTACAGCTGTACGGCCTTTCAAACTTTAAAAAAACTGACAGGATTTAGTTTCACCAAAATCCAAGCATTATAATGTAGGTTTATTTTTGTAATGCATTTTAAAATTACAGGCCATTTTAATGAAGGGAACATATTTACTTTGGGCAATTTCATAGTGAATATATTCTCTTCCTTCTAACGCCATCAACAGGAGGAAGTGTGTGCGCATGTTTAAGGTTTTGATATTACTTTTGACCTAACACATTTGTGTGATGCGCATTCCCCCCTGTGCATGCTAAGATGTCTTATAAATCACTTCAGAGGTGTTATCTGGTTTACAAAATAATGGTTTTAGATTTAGAAGTGTTTATTTCTCACTAATGATTCCAAAATATATGAAAAACATATTTATACAGCAAAAAGAGCAATCCGGATCCAGATCACCTCCAAAATCTTGGATGCCCTAATATCTATCTGTGGTGCAAATTTGGTGAGAATCCGTGAAGATTTTGTTTTTAATTAATATTTCAAATCCTATATAAAGTGAAATCTTGATCCAGAATCCATATCTCCTCCAAAATTTAATGGAGTCTTCCATGGCCTAATATCTATCTGTGGTGAAAATGTCGTCAAAATTCTTGCAGTAGTTTTGACTTAGTCCTGCTAACAGACAAATAAATAAACTTTGATGATTTTATTACGTCCATAGTGGACGTTTGGGAGCATTTTTCACCATTTTGGTTTATTTTCTTTGAGCAAGCAGCCATCTGACATCACAGCGCCTTTCTTTACTCTGATCGACAGTCATCATGTACTTCCCAGCATCACTCTTGCAAATCGGGGGAAGCCCCCACATGTTCTGACATCGCTACTATGACAGAGGCCAGCAGGAGGCTGCGCAGGACACACTTGGGAAGAGCTTGTGAAGTCATGAGGTCACTGGACAGAGGTGTCTGGCAATGCCAGTATTTTTGCAGGCGAATGAAGGTCCAAGTCTTTAGGGTCATGGTGTTGTCTGTTTTGCTGTATGGTTGTGAAACTTGGACACTAACCAGTGACCTAAGGCGATGACTGGATGACTTTAGTACTTGGTGTCTTTGGGTACCACTGGAATGACTTTGTATCAAACAAGCAGTTACTAAGAGAGACTGGGATGAGGAGTATCACTTGCATTTTGAGGGACATTTTGGCCATGTGGCCCGTTTCTCTGTACATGATCCAACACACAGGAGCCTGAGTGTTGAGGACCCCAGTAGCTACATAGAGAAGGTCAAGGGGCTGCCCACGTTTCACCTGGTCATTGCAAATAGATGATTATATTAGAGATGTGGGAATGGGCTAGTTGTCTTCCCAGGTGGTTGCCATCCACGACCCTAGGTGATTCCGTGGTGTTGTGGATGTGGCAAAGTGCAGCACCAGCACATGCTCCCAGACTTGACTTTGTTTTGGGTTCCACTGATGATGAATCGTCCTTATTTTACAAAGTCTACTCTTCTGGCTCAGTTCACTTAAAAATCCATTCACTTGGCATTTTGTTCATTTCCACTCCCACCTTATTTATACATTTCTGAGTTGCAAGTCACAACTCGCTCCCCACTCATTCCTGACGGTGTGAGATGCACATCTGCTCACATTTATCTCTTCTCCACTAATTTTGCTCATCGTCTATTCCTGTTCTCTGATCAGTTCATTTCGTTCTGCATTGATTATGACTTCCTGCTCATCTGCTCATTTGCCTTCTTGCATCTACTGCAGTGCAGCAAGTCCAATCATCGATCCCACTTAGTGTGCTGGGCAAAAATGTTTCCCAAATAAACGGGGAACCTGTTTCATTCTTGCGCTCAAAAAGTGCTGAGGAAATGTACTGGAATTTAGAACTAAGGGCTTTGCTCAAGGATGCCTTATAGTGCAGCAGATAATTGAAACAATTCTTCACTTGGTGATACAAGCATCAGATTTGGCATGAATATTCTTCATAAATCAGTGTTTGAGAAAAAAGTGCTGGCCACTTGAAAATCCAATATTGCGGCCAGTTGGGGGTCAATGAAGAATTAGGTCAAAATTTAAAAAATGCTCCAATCATATTGAAAACTATACCACATTATGTGTCTGATCACACAGATTCCAAAAAGGTATAGTTTGGACTATCTATGACTGAATGTTATGGGATAAAAACAGCAAGAATGGTGACAAAAGTCAATTTCAGTTTGTGCAGGAGTCAAAAGTTAAACTTGCTCCAGTTTTGGTAAAAGGTGGTGCATATTATTGGTTGAGCTAATAGGATTAATAAATGGAATAGTTTTGACTGTGTTGAATGCTTTGTTTGCAAAGTACATGTCAATGTCAACGTACACTGGATTCTATGGCATGTGACACGTTACCCTGTAATGCAGACCTGGGCAAACTGCGGCCCGGGGGCCACATGCGGCCCTTTGCATGTCTCTGTCCGGCCCTCATGAGGTCTGATTATTATTACATATAGTAAAAATGTCAAGCTTGTGTGTCGCAAATCATTAGAGAGGTTTATTTAGGTATATTTACATATTATTACAATAATAAAAATGACCTACAAAAGCTATTAAATAGGTAATTTTTTGTAAAATTTGTAATGGGAGACAGCTGAGTTATCAATGGTGTGGCCCTTGGACATAATTCAGGTTCCCTATGTGGCCCCTTGTAAAAATTAATTGCCCACCCCTGCTGTAATGTGACAACTGAGCATGACACATGGTGCAAACTATTCCTTTTTAAAACCCTATTAGCTCAACCAATAATTTGCATCAAATTTTACAAAGATTGGAGCAACTTTAACTTTTGACCCCTGTAAAAACTGAAATTGACCTTTGTCACCATTCTTGCTGTTTTTACCCCATAACTTCATAACATTCAGTCATAGATAGTCCAAACTATACCTTTTTGGAGGCTTTGTGATCAGACACATAATGTGGTATAGCCTTCAATATGATTGGAGCATTTTTAAATTTTGACCCCTGTGTAATTCTTCATTGACCCCCTACGTGCCGCCATATTGGATTTTCAAGTGGCCAGCACTTTTTTCCTCAAACACTGATTTATGAAGAACATTCATGCCAAATGTGATGCTTTGTATCTCCAAGTGAACAATTCTGGCCAAAAATCAAACTTATCTGCTCCACTATTAGTTGTAGTAGTAGTAATGACAGTTTGCCAAGTGCTGTACTTTCACCTTCGAAGCACATGTATTTGCATGATCAGACTACCAAACTATAGCGACCTGGCAGTCACACACCTCTTTCTGTTTAAGGCTGTAACAAATAAAAATTGATTAATCAATTGATTATTTTCTTGATTAACTGATCAGTTGTTAGATCCATTAAATGTCAGAAAATGGGGAAAAAATGTTCAGTGTTTTCCAGAGCCCCAGACGATGCCTTCAAATGTCTTGTTTGGTCCACAACCCAGAGATAGTCAGTTAACTGTCAGATAGAAGAAAATGCAGGGTGGTAGCCAAGTGGTTAGTGCTGTTGGTTTCAGTGCAGATGGTTCCTGGTTCATACCCCACCCGTGCCCCATTTCGCCATGTAGTGTGGAGTTGTGTCAGGAAGGCCATCCGGCATAAAACTTGTATCAAATCTGCTGTGACAAGCCCAAGTGAAAACAAGGGCACAGCCGAAGGGACTTACGAAACTCAAAAAACAAACCACAAACTATTCAAACTGTAACCGTGCAAGACAGGAGTTGAGTGAGGGAAACCACCAAGACACCAGAAACAACTCTGAAGGATTTGTAGGTTCCTGTGGCTGTGACTGGAGAACCTGTGAATTATGGTACTTTTGTCTGTTGCATCCCCATTTCATAGTTGACCTGCATAGAGTATTATCACACTATAAGGTTTGGTTATTTTTTCCACTATTTCCAATTCCAGGGGTGGCCAAGTTCGGTCCTCAAGAGCCACATTCCTGACACTCTTAGTTGTCTCCCTGCTCCAACCCACTTGAATCCAATGAAAGGCTCATTAAAAGTCTGCTAACGAGTCTTTCATTGGATTCAGGTGTGTTGGAGCAGGGAGCAGGACCGAACTTGGCCACCCCTGCACTATTCCATCAAACTTGCTGCATGCATGTCAGCTGACCCAAAAGTTTGTCTTGGCAAAAATCAAGATGACTGGGCCAAAGGTCAAAATTATGGAACACCCCGCACCCAACTGAGATATCCACCAAAGTTGGCACACGTTCAGGTGGGTTCTTGAATTGATCACTCAACATTCAGTTTACCAAAGGTCAACTCTCAAAATAGAAGTCTTTCACTCCAGTTTGTACGAAAAGTGGCACACACATGGACGTGGGTTCTGAAATTGCTCAGCAATGTCAAATTTGTTAAAAGTTGGAGTCAAGGTCTTGTCAGCCTGATTGCTTGTTGACCTACTCCTGCCAGGTCTGGGTACCTCTTAAAACTGCTTTTAATTCGGTCTGCTACTTCAGATTCACACTGGTCTGCCACGTTTTGGTTGTTACAAAAGAGATGGACTGAGATATCTTGAGTCCTTGGAGTGTGACTTGGCCCCTTCCTGTTTTTGCTGCAGCGAGAAAAGGGACCGATCTTATCTGTCTGAGTGAAACCTTCCAACAGAATAGAAGGACATGCTAGCATTGTGGCTGAATGGAGGGTCAGACCTGTGTTTTCCTTCCCTTTTTTTTCAAGCTCCTTTTGTTGTGAAAGTGTAATGACACGGACCCACAACAGGGGGCGTAAATGAACGGACAATGGAAATGCCAAAATATAACAATTTAATGTTGTGAAATGTGCACAACAGAATACAGATGCTGCTCTTTAGGTAACAGTCAATGAAATCACAGGTGACGTGTGGGCAGGTTCGAGGATAGGAGACGCCTGTCCAGAGAAGAGCCGGGCCCCACACGGCTTCCACCGCCAACGGAGACCTGCAACACACCGGAGCCTCCAAGTCCTGAGTCTCCAGGTGGCCACTGCCTCCAGCTGTCAGATCTGGTACTGCTGGCGGAAGAACAAACAGGTTATGGTGGGTGTGCGAACACCCAGCAAACAGTCAGCAAAATCACAGTTCTTTCCTGAGGGAGAAGTCCTCCACTCCCAGGTAGCAGGAAAGCTGAATACATGCAGTACCTAATGTAATACTCAGGAAATTTAGGAGTGGAAACGCCAGCTCCTCCAAATTCCCACAAAACCAGCTCCAAGCTGTAAGTATTCAGAAGGTTACGACTGCAAAGAGTTCAGAAGCAATTATGTGCGTACGGCACAGAGACGGCTGAGAGGTTTACCTTTCGGGTAAGCTGATATCTCGGCAGGGAGGTGGAGTCACTGCCGGCTTATGTAGAAGGAGGTGATGATGGTGATGAGTGACAGCTGTCATCCCGGTGCGGTGATGATGATGTGTGACAGCTGTCACTACCGGTGCTCCTGGTTGCTCTTGAGAGGCGACTGCGCCCTCTGGTGCTTGAAGCCCGCCTTCAGGCAGGGCGCCCTCTGGTGTTGGGCCAGCAGTACCTCCTCTTCTGGCGGCCCACACAACACCTTTATCTGTTTTACAGAAGTAGAGAAGGAGGCTGTGTCTACTGTCATCCTAAAAGACTGAGGAGTGTATACATATGGGAAAAACCTAGGTGGGAAAAATGAAGCTCAAACACATCCCCATTTTAAGAATTACAGATGAGCTAAGCTAACCGGCTAATCTCGGTTTGGGTGGTCATTAAATCATATTTTTGAGGACTGCACTTTTACCACTTGTTTCCTCAGTAATTGTGAATTAACTTGACCTAGCATCATCAAGCTACTGATAATTGCTAGAGCTGCTAACGCCATTAGCATACAAAATTAAATAACACATAAATTTCACCTCATGGAAATACTGCAGCACAGACCTGCTCGGACAGTTAGCCACACAGCAACCCATATTATTACAGATATTTGTAATAAAATGCTCAAAGAACAGACACAGTGCTCCACAGCAGATAGCAGGTACAGCTGCTACCAGATCTCTGCGCTCTGCTCATTGGCACCGACTAGCTGTCATTCAGGTGGCCCCACCCATAATTATAATTATGTACCCTCCCCCATACAGTTGTCATGGAGGCGAAAGCTATAGGGACAAAAATAAAAATAAATTTTTGTACTAGGCTCTAAATGTGTTTTTTTCTTTTTACTACTCTAAAGCTGGGCATTTTAACATGGTTGTCTATGGCAGTCAAGCCTCTTTCTGGTGCCAACCTCAAATGGCCAGTCAAGGAACTGCAACTTTTTTCTTCTTGCTGTGGTTATCACTTCAGATGAACAAGGAAAAAAGAACTCTGCACAGGAAATAATTACCAGATTCTAAATCCTTCAGAAAAACCTGGATTCTTGTATCTATTAATGCACAAAATTTGCATATACTTGCAATTCATCTTTAATAAAACTGGCATCTAAGACATGTAGAATCTGTATGCAGCAGCATGGTGGATTAGGGGTTAACACTGTTGCTTCACATCAAGAAGGTTGTGGATTTGATTCCCACCTCTGGCCTTTCTATTTCAGTTTGCATGTTCTCTCCGTGTTTGCATGGGTTCCCTCCGGGTGCTCCGGCTTCCTCCCACATTCAAAAGACATGCAGGTTAGGTGGACTGGAAAATTTAAATTGTCTGTTGGTGCGGGTGTGAATGTGTTTGTCCTGGCGTCCTATCCAGGGTATATCCCACCTCATGCCCTACTGAGATAGGCCCCCCCATGACCCCCATTTGGAGCAAGCGCTTGAAGACGAGTGAGTGAGTGAGCATCCATGTGGTTAATGATTGTAGTTTTTCTTCCTTTGCTGAATCCATACATGAAAGACATTCTGCAGTAATAACACTGTGATTTGTTTTGTCTGATCGTGTTTTTGCAAACAGAATTATTGCTTGCCCTTTGCAGTACTTGAGAAGCTGCATGAGGAATCGAAGTGTCTGGGTTAGTGATTGTCCTGAATCAATATTAAATCCCAGCTTTCAATAATTCCTGGACTTGGCCATCAGAAGGGCAATTCTATGGTAACGGAATTACAATGACTGCAAAATCTGGCCATGTTTTAGCTCACCATTAACAATTAGCTGTGATTCTAGTTGGATTTTGTAAAGTCATTCAAATCCAGACTAAAGACCCACCTGTTCTCCCTTTCGTATGATTAGCATTTTCATGTTGTACTGTACTACTTTTTCCTCCATCTTAAATTATGTTGCTAATAACTGGAGCAGGACTCGGCCTCTAAATATCTAAGTTCTGGGTCTGTTAGTGAAGCAAAGGGCTAGCTGCCGGTGATCACGTTACCATCATGTCACTTTGCTGCGGCGAATTAGTGTCTGTAAATTGTTTGTTCCAGCTGACTGCTTTCGGCTGTTCTCTCTTTTCTGAGGCACCACTGATTTTCTTTGCTGGCTGAACTACCTGGGAGTCCTATGTTTGTCCACATGATGATTGAAGTCCCTGGACACTATATCATGAGACGGGGTCATCCTACAAGCTGGACTCCTTCTCGGGGACTTCTGATGTTTGACAATTCTTTGTTGTATTTTGTTTACCTGATTCTTGTTATTGTTAGTGTGGCCTAAGCAGTTGGTCACCCCTCTAAGTCTGGTCTGCTTGAGGTTTCTTCCTCAAAAATGCACAACAGCACTGCTGCCTACATGCTTACTCATGGGGACTGAAGGTTAGACCTCACCCTTGTGAAGTACCTTGGGGCAACTTGTGTTGTGATTTGGTGCTATATTTATAATTTGAATGGGAATAAATTGGACTGACTTACCATAGAATTACCGAGAAGTGTATCTGTATGAGGTCAAAGTGTTGAACTTATCTCGTATGTAACAGCTGTGTCTCTGGGGCCTCGGCCTCTGAGATTGACAGATGCCTTGGAAGGTCTTATAGAATCATGATGTCACTGCATAGAGGTTTTTGGCAATGCTCATATCTTTGCAGGAGAAATAAGGTCCAAGTCCTTAGCGTCCTGGTGCTACCTACCTTACTGGATGGTTGTGAGATGCTAACCAGTGACCTAAGGCGATACCTGGATGTTTTTGATACAATGCTGGAGGATCCTTGGGCACCGCAGGAGCAGTGACTTAAGCCTGATTTGGAAGACTGTTAGGAGTATCACTTGCATTATGAGGGACATTTTGGCCATGTGGTGCATTTCTCTATGCATGATCCAATTCGCTATTTCAGCGTTTCCCATAATGCCTCTGGCAGCCGCCTACGCTTCCCAGAATGCACTGCGGTGCCAGCAGAGTTCCCCTGTCTCACAGCGCATGTAAACAATGGCAAAGCAAGGATATGGATGGCGTTAATTTAGCAAATTTACAGGCAATTATGATGATTATACGCTCTCCCAAGTTGAGAGGGTTATCTAGAGGAGGTGTAGCACCTGTGATGGACTTCTGCTGTGCTCCGATGTTGTCTTATTGTCCGTACTACATGAGATCTGTTTACACTGTGAGTGCTGAGCTCCTGACACCGGAACTCTGCTGAAACCGAGCTCTCACGTGAGTATTCCTGGGTGGTTGCCAACCAGAATGCAAGAATATTCCATGGTGTGGTGGTTGATGCAACAACAGCACATTCCCAGACTGACTCCTGTTTTGCACAAAGGAGCCTTAATACATACTATGCTGTTTCTTCCAAATATATAGAAAATATTTTACAGCTGAGCCAGTTTTAAAACATTTATCAATCTAATCAAATGAAAATCTAACTAGAGCACCGCATTCATAGAGCATAAACCGTAAACACGAGTTTCCAATTCCACAAGTTTTTACTTTGGAAAACATTTTCAAGGTCAAAAATCTGTTAGAAGTGACTTTTCATAAACTAAATTAGCTATGATCAAATGTCAGGAGTATGTACTGTATTTAGTTCATGCACGTGAATCAAAGTTTTTGTTGTCAGGTTTTTGTTTGTTTTTCAACTTTCTTGGTTTCTAAATTGTTTTTCAGATCATTTTCACAGAACATTGGTTGTCTCTACTATGCATAATTTGTCATTGCTTTTTGGCACTTGGTTTAACACAGATAACTAGAAGACAAACAGGCATAAAATTGGAACCTCCATCCAATTTTGCTGGTGTAGGTAAATCCATAACAGAAAAATGAGAGTGACTGAGGCACTTTTGATTGAGATATAATTCAAAATGTACTTTTAAAATTAAATTCAAATGTCCATAAAATCCACAAGCAACTTTGTCAGGCGATAGTGAGTGCCAGTCTGCACCTCACTTTCAAATATGAGGGTGATTGGGGCACGTTCGATTAAGGTATAATGTAAAATATACCTTAAATGGGGTTTTCAGTGTTAAATGTAAATGTCCACACAATCTGAAAATCTAAAATTTGGTCTGCTGCCTCCACTGTGCGAGTCTCTACACAGCTGTAGAGCTTTGTCAGCTGACAAAGTAAAACCTCTTAAATCATTTTAAGCAAAAACAAGCTGATAATTTGTGAATCGCTATTGACGCTCTGAAATGATGTAAGCACGTGAGACTCTGACGTGCTGCTGTGGCGCTCTGACCTCTCCTCTATCTTTTATTGTGAAATAATGCTGAATGTATGTAAAAATGATTGTTGTACAAAAGCTTCAGATATCTGTTGCTGAGATAGATGATGACTGGAGTGCAGTTTTAAGCAGAAACGAGGTGATAAATCTGTGAACCGTGGCTGACGCACAGAAATGACACATGCGCAGTGAAGGTAGGGCGGACCGATTTTTAGGGGGACCGTTCGGTCAGCGACACCGGATCAGATCCAGATCAAAGTTTGTCAGTCGATTAAGGATACCATCCTATATAAGGCCATTAAATATGAAAGAAATGTGATCTTTTTTGACACAGTTATGAATTTTTGAAAATTCATTCAATTCATTCAGGATAGGGATTTTTCCAATTTTCCAAGATTTTTCCTCACTTTGACCTTTGACCTTGATTCAGTGCTTGCCTATCAGGATATGAATCCTCCGTAAAAATTTCATAAGGATAAATTGTGGGTTCCAATGTGTTCACAAACAGACAAACAGGGGTGAAAACAACCTCTTCCCAACTTCTTTAGCAGAGATAATAAAAAAATTAAATGAATAAAATTAGTGAAATGTTTCTTGTATTCAAGCGTGTGTGTGTGTGTGTTTCTGTACTTTGGTAAACCCATTAAATCTGAGAAAAAGTCCTGCTGAAGGTTCGGAAATGAAGATGGCTCCGTCTGTCAGGTGGCTCTTCTGTACCTCTGACTATCTTACTGTCCCACTCACACTCTTCGTCCTCCTCCTCTTCACTTCACCCACTCTCATCTTTCTCTGCCTCTCTGCAGCAGGGTTACTCAGGTCACAAAATGAAACATCAACTGGGGCTGATGTGGAGAATACAGCCGGCTGGAGCCCAAGACAGAGGTTGACAGAAAGGCCAGCTTTTCCTCGTAGATAAAAGGCTGTGCTCATGTCTCATGTGATACCATCCAACTTGACCTACAAAAGCACTCAATCGCCACAGCAAAAAAAGAAAAAGAAAAAGAAAGGCAATGTGGCTTCATGTCTGGAGAGGTTTTATCGCCAGACATGGAGTTGAAAAACATCCTGCAGAAATGAAAATTTTAATTTGACATGAGGATGTTCAATGGATGGAAGAGAAGATGCTGTGACGATGACATAATAATCAGGAGTAATTTTAGCAAGAGCCACCTGCCAGTAAATGAACCATTGCATAAGTAATCATAACATACTACATTTCTATATGTGGGAATTGTATTGAGGGTTTATTATGTTTATTAATAACACTATCATGCATTATTGTGGATCAGTTTGTAGTATTCTTATATTATGTGACTATACGAAAATACGGTCTGATTTTTGAGCTGGATAAATAACATTTCATAGAGTTGTCAAATGTTAGGGGGTTTATGTTCATTTATTTATTTACTAGCCGATTACCCGCCCCAGAGTGGGTCTGATTCAGAGACCAAGAAAGCTATCACCTACCACCTATCAAGGATTCCAGAGAACTGTTAGGGCAGGAACAAAGTTGCCTCAAGAAGAGACCAACTTTTAGCACACTTGCCGATGATAATGATGATGATGATGATGATGATGCAGCCTGTACCCTTTACTACTACTACTACTAAAGTGCTCAATAGCCTATATCACAGTATTTGTGTGCCAAGTTTGCCCAGTTCTGCAGCACAAAAGTGTCTCTACCCTTTATTACTACTACTACTACCACCACCACTACCACTACTACTGCTACTACTACAGTGCTTAATAGGCTATACCACTCCCCATATGCCAATATATGCGTGTGCCATGTTTGGCTCAATTCTGAGGTGCCGTTTGGACAGGAGAGTGAAACACACACACACACACACACACACACACACACACACACACACACACACACACACACACACACACACACACACACACACACACACACACACACACACACACACACACACACACACATTAGTCTCTTATTATATAGATTTACTGCAATATCCAGTACGATGTTTTTTCTTCATCAGTGTGTCAGCAGACAGTCAAATTTATCTTCAACAGTATCTCTGTATTCCATCAAAAATGAGATTGCTTTTCTAGTAAATTTTCTGTCAATCTTGTGTTGACTCCTGAGGAACCTCACTGTCTGGTCTCCTTTGAATTTTCCATCCATCCATTTTCCAAACCTGCTTATCCCAGTTAAGTGTCACAGTGGAGCAGAAGTCGATCCCAGGAGTTGCTTGAGATCTCATCCTATGAAAGAAAAAGGGGGAAAATGATTGAGGCGTAAATAATAAATCTATGTTGTAAATGTCATTTGTAAATAACCATGTGGAAATAAAATATGAAGGGTTGGAGGAAACTGAGTGTATGTAAAAATAGCCACAATCATAGAGAATTATGATAATTTCCTTTCATCTGAGTTCAACGCCAGTTCATGTGCTCCATCCTAATTGATCACTAACTGGGATAGAAAACCTCCGGGCTTTTCCATGTGCGCCTTTGTGATTATGTAGTGTTCTTTCCTGGCCGACTTCCTTTCAGCGTCTCCGTGTACCTTAACGCCGTGCATGTTCTCTGACAGGGTTGGGGCACGATTAACTGTTGTGAGCGCTACACAGTGTGGCGGTGGCGTTGTTATCGCACCCTTTTTGTGTTAGCTTGTGTTTTGGTTCTGTAACTATTTTCTTTGGTTTGTGCACATGCACATTTATTTCCAGAGCATTATCTGTTGTGTTAGTGATTCTACACCCACCTCTGTAAGGAGTATTTGCAGATGTCAAGGTCCAGGGTTGCAGTGGCAGCAGACCGAGCAGCTCATTCCACACTTCCCTATCCTCTGCCAAGTCATGTAACTCTTCCCAAAGGATTCTGAGGCATTCCCAAGCCAACTGGGAAATATAATCCCTCTAGTTTGTGTGGGACCTCCTCCCACTTGGATGTAAGGAGACGACCAGGGGGTATCCTCATGAGGGGCCCGAACCACCTCAGCTGGCTCTTTCAATGCCAAGAAGCAGCGGCTGTACTTCAAGTCTCTCTTGGCAGCCCAGTCTCATGTTTTTTTTTTTATGTCCTCCCGTCACGAATTGAGTCAAATTTTTGTGACGGGGTTTTTTTAAACTCACTATTACTAACCCTACTCCTACCCCCAACCCTAACCTTAACCATAACTTAATCCTACTCCTTCCCCCATCCTAACCATAACCACCCCCGACTCCCCACTTCACTTTTAATTTTGTGCAGCCATCATGGAATGAATTAGAATGAATTCGTACTGGTGTGATGAAAATGAGGCGCTTTTCGTCACAATATCATAAACCAATTTCATGCTGCTGATTCACAACTTGCCGTGAGAGCAGGTTGCTCTTGGATCGTCGAGGTTCTCACCCTGTCCAGGAGTGTAAGACCAGATAACCGACAGAGGAATCTCATTTTCCTCGCTTGTATCGCCAACCTTATTCTTTCAGTCATTACCCAAAGTTCATCAGCACAGGTGAGTACAGGAGCGTAAATTGACTGGTAAATTGACAGCAAAATTATACAGCAAAGAAATGTCATTGTATGTATTCATCTATGTATAATAACAAACAAATTAAGGTAAAATTATACAGCAATGTACGGTTTTACATTTAAACGGTATGCTATTATGTTATTGCAGCGCACTCTGGGAGTTTATCCCCAGCTTCTCAAACGCACCACAGCGCTGCAAAATTACATTATATAAAGTAAGTGAACATTTACTGTGATTGCTCCTTGCAGCATTGCATGGTTGACAGTTAATTACCATTTATTACAGCATGGTCATATGAACTCCCAGAGTGCACTGCAGTATAGAGTAACATACTGTTTAAATGTAACACAGTACATTGCTGTATAATTTTACATTAATTTGTGTGTCATTATACCTAGATGAATACATAAATACATTTGTCCTCTGTCCTTCCTTGAGTTGACACAGGAGGAACCAATAGCCAATCAGAGTGTACCCTTATATCACGTGGTGCATTTGAACTAATGACCGATGAGAAAATTCATAACCTTCAGATTATGAAGGTTATGAATTTTGTAATGATGATTGTGATGGTAATAATGATGGGTGATGATGATGGTGATTGTGATGAAGGTTCCGATGATGATAATGATGTGATATTGTTGATAATGATGATGATGATGGTGATGATGATGATGATGCAATTTTGATAATGATGGTGATGATACTGTTGATGATGATGATGGTGGTGTTGTTGATATTGCTGATAATGATGATACTGTTGATAATGATGATGATTATATAGTTGATAATGATCATGGTGATGATGATATGATGTTGATATTCATGATTATGTTGATAATGATAATTATGATGTGATATTGTTGATAATGATGATACTGTTGATAATGTTTATGGTGATGATGATAATGATGGTGATAGTGTTGATAATGACGATGATGATACTGTTGATAATGATCATGGTGACGATGGTGATTATGATGTTGATGGCAGGAGTTCTGCTGGTCATGCTTAGGTTCAATAAACAAGTGACTTATCTGAAAAATATTGATACAAAATTTGATCATGCAGTCACAAAAAATTCTCCAAATAACATGCCAGACTGCACTATTTCACTTCAGTTTTTACAAAATCTGGTGGGTGGGTGGGTGGGGGGCATGCTCCCAAACCCCCCCTAGGTGGACATGAGATTGCACAATTTTGAATTCAGAATCTAAATAAAATTTAACAATGCAGTGTTAGGGACAGACCAGATTCCCACAGACTTGGTACTTGACTTAAGACTTGACTTGGACTTGCAAAAAATGACTTGTGAACATCTCTGGTTAGCGTGCATGCATGATGTGAGTTCCAAGGTAACGTCTGGTAATTTCAAAACCTTGTGCATGTGCACACTCGTATCCTCCTGCAGACATCGTCAAAATGAAAATAAAATATTCATTGTGGAATTCTCCCCAGGTAAATATGTTCTCTTTGAAATGAGCTGTAATTTTGCAACATGTTTCAAAAATAGATCAACATTATAATGCTTGGATTTTGGCAGGAACTAAATTTTGTCAGCTTTCTCAAATTTGAAAGCCCATTCAGCTTTAAAAGAAGACAAAAATTCAAATACTTGTGGAAAGAGATTTACTTGTGTATAATACTTGCAGAAAGACTCACTGCAAGTTATCCCATTTGGTGACGGTGATGCTGCCTCCTTGGTGGCACTTGGTCAAGAGATGACTCGGTGCTCGCGTTCTGTTGTTCTCACTGGTACATCTTCCTTTTCATACCAACAGGACGACAGTGTTTTGTTGCCAATAGAGATGAGACTTTTTGGTATCATCCCTACCTACACATTCTATCCATTCTTTCATTCCCATTGTACATTTCGTCCAGTTTATGCTCACATGGTGGGTATCTTGTTTACTCATATAGTTGGTAATTTATCTTGCTGCTGATACTCAAATGACAGGTGTGGCAGACACATCTGTGGGCTGTTAAATAAGAAAAAAAAATTGTTCTTTCAGTTGATCTGGTGTGTCAAGGTTAATCACCATCTAATTACTTCATCCTCACTATGTGCTCTTTTAATTTGGTGAGTTATAAGATGACAGCATTTATTGACTTGTTGCCTACACAAACTGGCTCGAAAGGACTAACCCACTCACCCACCCATGCACTCATCTACATTTTAGCTGTACAAGCTCAATGCGGTTGCCAGCACAGAAAACAGAGAAATGCCAATTATTGCCTTTTTCACAAGTATTCTGCCTTTGTGTTGTCCATGGTGGATGCAGAGACATCAGTTGATGCATTTATTTATTGCAGAATCAAATACGGTTGCTTTATTTCCTCTACTGTTAAAGTGCTTTTACACTTACAGGTATTGCCATACTTGGTTCTGACTTTTCCATTTTGGTCCGAGAGGTGTGAAGGTTGCCGCAGGCCATGGTAAATGGAATAGTATTCTTATAGAATTTTTCATCATGATGCAGCTACTCAAAGCACTTTATAATGATGCCTCACATTCACACCAAGCGCTACCATGTAAGGTGCTCAGCTGCACACAGGGAGCAACTTGCTTTCATAATTGCAATGTGACACTAAACTGAAGCTACCTAAAAAAACTAAATCAGCTTGGACCTTGGTCTTAGCTTTCATATTTGAAAATGCTGTTACAATCTTCAATTTTTATTTATTTTATTTAATCAGATTAGTCCCATTGAGATTGAGATTTCTTTTACAAGGCACACCTGGACAGTTTTGAAGCTTCCAATCCACCTAATCTGCATCTCTTTAGATGTGGGAGGAAACCGGAGCACACAGAGGAAACCCACGCAAACACGGGGTTAAAAGTAATTAATTACAAAAAATGTTGAAAACATAGTTCACTCGGTAGTTCAGTACAGTTGGACCTAAAGTGGCACCATGTTCCAAGTTGACACTACTCTCCCAATTGAGGGACTCTAATTCAACTCATTCCAACTTTTATCACTGCGCGCTGTGACGTAGCTTTACGTGCCCAATAGAAACGAGGCATCGGGCCAAAACACGGGAGACAACTAGCATTCTGAAGAAAATCCTTACAATTTTTTTTTTTTACCTCAAGATTAATTTGAGTACTGTTAAAGTTAAAACAATGTTTCTACATTAGGAAACACAATTAATTTGAGTACTGTACATTTTGAAGTTAAAATGTTACTACATTAGAAAACTTGTAATTAAAATAGCTTTAAGTTTAAAAAAGAAAAAAGGAAGACTCTTTAGAATCTTCATCAACTGGTAGAAACAGTTTTTGGTTAGCTGCTTGGAATGATGCTCAAATGACAATGGGTCAAGCTTGACCATCTTTGAACTTGTCCAAGGTCTGTGTCCCAAGAATGTTTCCTGTGACTTTGAAGACCCTGGCAGTAACAGAAATAAGACAGTTTCACAGATACCGCCATAGTGTGTGCCTGACCCTTAGAGTGAAATGGGTGGTGATGATTGATGTGCAGTTTACGAGGGTAGGCTGAAAAGTTCTAAGGCTCACCTAGAAGGAGAAATGATATTTCAATAAAACTTGGCATGCATTAAGTTCAACTCTTCTGATGACTAACTGTGTTATTTTCTTCCAGGTTGTGAGGTAGTTTGTGGTTCACAGCCAAGTTTGAAAGTTCGTGGTAGAGGGAAACAGCAAAAATGGACAAAATCTGGCATCGCGGTGTGATTAAGTACCTGCATAAGAAGGGGTTAAAGCCCAAGGACATTCATGCGGATATGGTTGCTACATTAGGGGATGAAGCTCCCTCCATATCTACAGTGCAGAAGTGGGCAGCTGAATTTAAGAGGGGCAGAGAGAGCCTTGAAGACGACCCATGGTCTGGGTGGCCTGCAACAGCCACAACCCAGAAAAACATTGACCTTGTTCATGAAATGGTGATGGACAACAGACGATCGATGATTAATCAGCTAGCAGATGCTGTGGGAATATCCCGTGAGAGAATTGAACACATTCTGCATGAAGCACATGGAATGTCAAAGGTGTCAGCTCGGTGGGTGCCACGTCTTCTGACGCCTGATCAGAAACGCACCAAGCTAGTCATGTCGAAGGCAAACTTGGCGCAATTTGAAGAGGATCCAGCCAATTACATGGAACGTTTTCTTATCCAGGATGAGTGTTGGGTTCACCACTTTGAACCAGAGACAAAAACCAATCAATGCAGTGGAAACACCCAAGGTCACCACCTCCAAAGAAGACCAAGGTCGTTTCGTCTGCAGGGAAGGTCATGGTTTCAGTTTTCTGGGATGCCAAGGGCATTGTGTTCGTGGACTATCTTGAAAAGGGACAAACCATAAATGGATAGTACTATTCTAACCTACTGAGACAGTTATGCGAGGCTATCAAAATGAAGCGACCAGGAAAGCTGATGAAAGGGGTGCTGTTCCATCAAGACAATGCCCCAGCTCACAAGTCAACAGTGGCCATGGCCACTATCCATGAGTGTGGATTCAAACTGGTAGATCACCCACCATACTCCCCTGACTTGGCACCATCGGACTTTCATCTGTTCCCAAACCTGAAAAAAACTTGGCTGGGAAGCACTATCGGAGCAATGATGAGGTGATGGCTGCCGTTGAGGACTATTTTGACTCTCAAGATGAAAGCTTCTATGCCAAGGGAATCGAAGCACTCAAGCACCACTAGAAGAAGTGTGTGGAGTTACAGGGAGACTATGTAGAAAAATAACCCTGAATTTGTTCAATTCGACAACTGCATCATAGTCAGCCTTGGAACTTTTCAGCCTACCCTCGTACAACTGCAACAACAGTCAACTGTGTAAGGACAGGTATAGCATGCCATTTTGTAATGGCTTTACTAATTATTGCCGCAGTACATTATGTTATGCAGTATCAGGTTTTTTGGCCATCTTGTTTTGTATTAATGCACATACATGTATATTAGTGTGAGTATGCAATTAATAAAGCCATTTTATTTTCTTATAAAATGTGATTTTTAAACATTTTTTTTATTCACCCAACAATCAAGTTGTAACCTTCCTCAGAGCAATATCATAATTACAGCTTCCCAAGCTCATGGCTGCGCATGATATAGGTGCGGCCACCCCCACACTCACTATGCCTCAATTCTAAGGTGATTGGGTGTGGACATAATTTTGTTGCACTTGTAACTTCGTTGAATTTGTAATGACAAATCTATCGTTTTCTGTTAATAGATTGATCCTTCAGCATTAAAAGTTATGAATCAGTATAGTGTGCACACATTTTATTTAGCAGTGCTGAGAGTGATGGTTCACTTACTGACTCAGTTGTCCAACTGCAAGTTGTTTATACTTGTATATTTCATCACAATAAGTTTGAGACCAATAATAAAATATAAATTGTTTAAAATAAAGGGTAAAATAACTTGTGTTAAAATATTTATTTCTAAAACTAAAAGTCAGATTACAACAGTGACAATTAGTTTAAACATCAAATGCTGTGGTGACCCAGCCTATAAGCATGGTACTGGCATATGGTATAAATTGTCTGAAATCATAAATTATTGTCCAGAAAGAGTGACGTTTGGTGGCTGTAAACTTATAAGTGCTTACAGTGACAGCTATGTGGTCTATCGGATCATACATGCCGATAATTAGATTCAGCAGGGTTTTATGACATAATTACTAGATCACACCTGTGGATCACGTCTGCAACAAGTTGGGAGTGGGCAGACATCTCGCTTGGGATTAGGCTTGGGTATCGAAAACCGGTTCTTTTCGGGTATTGTTAAGAAATGATTTGATCCAACGACATCAATAGCCTTTTTGCTTAATGATTCCCCTATTGGTCCTTCAGAGCGGCTGTTGTTTTTGAGGGTGTTTGTCAGGAAAATGATCATTTCTCTACATTGATTACAGACCCTGCAGCACGACTCCACTTTGAAGCATGAAATAGTGCTTCGATCCGCTGGCTCGTTGGTTCTTTAATTCGCTGCTCTTCAGAAGCGGCAAGTCTGCTTCTTAACCCCTCTCAAAGCCATTAAAATTTTAATCATGAATCACTTTTGTGTGGATTAAAGTGACTAACTGGGACTCTTTTCTTGTAGCAATCAAGAAACCAGAATGGTTCTCTGTTCCATTCGCACAGCTCCAAACGCTGCTCCGCTCTCTGCCGAGACAGAGTCTGGTTGGAATTAACTTCAAAACGAATTGCCTTTTTTTTTTAAATAAAATGACACCGCTTTCCAAACGCTGTAATACAGACAGTAAACTACAATAGACTAAAATGTTTTTTCCTCCCAAAATGAGACGTCCTCCGTTCTTTATGAATTACATCCTGACATGCAGCACAGCCAGCTAGCTGCAAGAGCTCAACTCAGATGTATGGAAAGACATTCATACCAATAATGTCTGAAAGGAATTGCTTTTGACAAAAACTACAGATTTTGTTTATTTCTATTTATGTTCAGAGATCAAGGAGCCACCATGTAGAGTTTATGTCCAGAGTTTAAGGATCCAGTGACCAATTTCATATTTATTTACTGTAAGAATCAATAAATGTTAACATAGAAAACCTGTAAAGCCTACTTTTAGTACACAGAAAATTCACAAGCGGTATCAATAAAATCTTATCAATATCCATCCCTACTTGGGATGCTTTGTTTGTCCCCAAACAATCCCAGAGTGCACAGCGCCAAATCCAATATGGCAGTATCTGTGAAATGGCTTATTGACTTGTTCGCATATCCGGGCACTCTGTCTGTGAGGTCCTAGCAATGCTGGCTGGTGTGCCAGTAATTGAGCTGGGTGGATTGTTTAAGTAGAGGACAGTTTAGTTGGATGAGGTTTTTTACATTTTGGCCACAGTTTTTGTTTTTTGAAATGCCTGGGCAATTTGAGGCAGTGCTTTATTAGCTGAACAGATGGACAGATAGATGTACGCAGTCTTCAGTATTGCATGGCCATATTTTAGCCTCTGGTAAAAATCTGTTCACTCAGCTCGACAGCTGAGTGAACATTTTATATTTGTAGATTGATCTGGAGTCTTTAGCTTCTAGGTTAACCCTTAGCCAATAAATCTTTATGGTTTAGTGGTAGACTATCACGTTTTATCATCAGTCACCTCAGAAGCTCCACTGCTGTGTGTCTATATGTGTGTATGAAGAGTTCGGATGCAAAACCCAGTAAGTGTTCTTCTCTTTAAATGGAGAAAAATGCAGTTGAAAATGGAGATTTAAAGGAAACCCTATTAAATGCACGGACTTTCATCAATAAAATGAAAACAGTTTGTTCAAATTCTTTCATATTTTGCACACTGATGGTCCCCTTGAAAGCCAAGTACATGTTGGCCTCAACTAAAAATTTATGCTTTTGCATCTGAACTCTTATTTATTATGTATGTGTGTGTGTGTGTGTGTGTGTGTGTGTGTGAAGAATTTCACATTGAGTATGAGTGCTCAATCATCTTACTGCACATCTCTACTCCGTTGAGCAAAAGTACTCATCGATGAGCTCTACTGTGCATGCGCTTTCACACTTCACCCATCAAGCACAGTTTAGATAGGTGTACATTGTAAGCTGCCAATCTGTATAGTAGTCATGCGAAGATAACGGATTTTTTTTTTCCTGTTGTGATTATCTTGGCCATAGTAATTGCGTTTAATATCACAAATTAAAAAAATAATGGTGGAATCGCAGTAGTACATTTTATTGTAGGCTAAAACTAATATTTTAAAATGTGTAGTTTTTATTGTGGGCCAATGTCTACTGAACTCAAACTGAATATAATAAATTCTATCCAATAATCTTCAAAGGGTATTAAGGTGCAAATTAGTACTTTTATAGTGCGTACGTTTTACATATTTCTACTTTGAGATGAACAATTGATACCTTTATTTTCTTGTCAAAATAAACTATGTCAAGACGATATGTGTATTCAGTGAATGAAAGTGAAACACGATAGGTAGCTTGTTTCGATGGAGTTCATTTCTACACACGTATCTGTCGATTTACGCCACAGGTAGCTCAACTCAACGGGGGAGCTCATCTTGACAGAACAGTTAACCGAATGTTCAAAACGCCAGGTAGTGACGTAGAAATCTCCGCCAACCTTGTGCGTTCACAAGTGGATACAGAAAAATGATCGCCTGGTGCCCTCTATCTGAAAGGCCCTGCTAAGAATGTGTTTATGCCATTGCAGTAGCCTGTGACAACTTATTTTAGTACATGAACCACTTCCAAAGCCATATTACCAAAGCGTAAGAGCCAGTTTTTATAAGAATCAGGCAGGTTTCTATTAGAGGGTGATTCATGATCCCTTCAGATTTGTCCCCCCCCAAAATTTTATGGGTAGATATGTTAGAAAGGAATAATCCTTTTATTTTTTTATCCTTGATAGGGTCTGCTTTTTTTAGGAGGTCCTGGAAATTTGGGGTCAAAATGAGCCGAAATGGGTTTATACCATAACCATATAGGTTTTTGAATGCTCATATTTCCGTGTGCCCTGAGTGAGCCAATTTGATTTTTCATTAGTGTTAGTCTATCAGGTATGGACTCTCCAAAAATGTGAAAATTTTGGCAGCTGTCTCAATGTGCAGCCTGTAGGTGGCACTGCAAATTGCTTTTATTTATTTATTTTTTCCAATGAAAATTTTGGCGGCTGACTTTGGGCGCACAAGTATAGGGGGCGCTTTTGCTGCCAAAATGCGAAATTACCACACTTTCACAGTGATTTCTCCATGCGCCCTTAGTCAAAAGTGATGAAATATGGATCATATTGTCATTCAGCATCTCTAGTTTCAGTGGTAGAGTTTTGTGGCTGGTTTTAGTATTGACCTTTTTGCACAGTTTTTGTTGGACCACTTCACGAAGAGGCCAAATATGGTAAATTGGCAACTTCCTCCGATTTTCATGAAACTTGCAGAATTTGCTCCCATAATAGGGTAAAGGGGCCTCTTTAAGTTTGAGTGCAGTGTGGCAAGCCATTCTGTTTGTAGGCTGCTACCTGGTGGCCAAATAGGAACTAAACTGCAAAAAATAAACACTTTCAAATAACCGTTATTTTATGAACCGTCTGTGAAAAATGTACAATAATTTGAAGAGAATAGGACAAACGGTTCATGACATATATGGTTATTTGAAAGCTTATTTTTTGCAAAAAAAAAAAAAATAAAAATAGCAATTTGCAGCACCACCTATGGGTGGCACCGAGTCAGCCGCCAAACTTTTCATGATTTTGGAGAGTCTATATCTGATAAGACTAATGCTAATGAAAATCAATTTGGCTCACTTAGGGGGCATGGAAATATGAGCATTCGAAAGCCTAAATTTTGTGATTTTGATCATTTTGACCCCAAATTTCCAGGGCCCCCTAAAAAAAAAAGAAAAAAAAAAGCAGACCATATCAAGGATTTAAAAAAATGAATTGTTGTTCGTTTCTAACATATATCTACGATTTATAAAAAAAAAGACATCTACCTGACTTATTAAAACTGGCTCTTAAGTTCTAGAATATGTTACAGCTGTTGACATTTAGAGCTGTAACAGGATTTAGCCTTATAGGCTGTCTGAGAGTAGGCAGGTGTAGGCTTACATGTGTGCCAGTTTCATGAATTTGTGCTCATGTTTAATTCTTGCTTTTAATTAATCTGTTAATTTCCATGATTTTATTCCCATCTTGTATTAGTTATGTAACAAGCCAAGTTTGGTAGGCTACATTTGAAAGTTTGGGGGGGGGGGGGGGGGGACGTTCCCTTGATCGCTAAAGTCATAAAATATTGTTAAAACACATGTTAGCTCTTCATCAGGTAATCTTTTGAGTGGCCCAGGTCTGTTGTGCTGGACTGTTGGGTCTTATAGGCTATCTGATATCTGCTCCATAGCTGGCTAGTCTGAGGGACTTCTTGAAAGATAGAGATGTCAGCCTATTCTTGACTTGTCAGAGTGAAATGTGGCAACAAAAATCATTGAAACGAACACATGGTTTCAAAAAATATATAATTGCAAATGGGAGCAGTAGGTGAATAAAGACCAAAGATGGTCCAATAAAATAGCAATTTTCATTCACCATGCTGTAACTAATGAATAGTCCTTGGCTATGTTTATATTGTGCCTAAATATTCTTGATTACCTTGAAACGATAAGCGTAAGTGGTCTTGTATTGTTCGATAACCTATAACAGGACTGGTTCTGTTTAAAGTCCAGTCAGCTGTGCTTTATTAGTTAATATTCAATGTTAAATTTCTTCTTCCATGTTCTCTTCTTTATCACAGATTGATCCATCTGTGATACAGCTAATGAGTGATGTCGACTTGGCAAAGTACATTCCTAAATCAGGGGACCGGATAGCTGTGGTGGCCTTTTGTAGGCGATCCAGCACAGCCAGTAATTCAAGACGAGACCAGATACTGACTCAACTGCGCTGAAGACTATCAGCAACTACAACAGAAGCAACTCCTTCAAAAAATCCAACTTGGAATGGGAATAAGAATGCAGCAAAAACAGAGAGGCGGATTGAATTAGGATGGATGGAGTTTGATTCTAAACAGCAGCAGTACAAGCAGGTGAAAGCTATTAAGGATGGAGGAACCAGACATTTGACAGTCAATAAAAACCTAACTGTGGAGGAAGTAAGGGTCATGGCAGAAAATATCTTTTTCCAGACGGGGCATCAAAGAACAAAAAACTCTCGTGTTATCATTCTGAAATTCAGTCCTCACAGATTGAAGTGGAGAGCTCAAGCACTGTTGAGCAACTGTATAACATAAGTAGAGTTCGAATACTACGACTATATCTTTGCACCAAGTTAAAGGATGTAGAGATGGAGGAAGACGGCTATCCCCAAACCTTACAGAGCTCAACTTCAATTGCAGATGATGTAGAAAGTTTTGCTGAGACCAGGCAGTACTTATCAGAACCAGATAATGACTATGTTGTCAACACTGATATTCCCACAGATAACATGGACGACACAGTGGGTTGGACTGGCCAGTACACATTGGTAGAAAATTAGGTTTCGCCTGTTACAGTGTCTGTGGTTGTAGATAATATGACCTCTGCTGATTCATCTCCATTTGCACAGCCCGCCAGTGACTTTGAACAGCCTCTAAGCCAAGCATTAGTTACAGGGGTGGAACCCACAGTTGCAGGAATAGGCATACAGCACACTCTCTCTTCAACAGCCAATGAATCCTTGCCATGTAATTCTGTGTATTCCTCAGTTGTTGACCTGACCTCTACTGAATCTCCTCTCCAAGACTCTGGGATGTTGCAACCTTCTGTTGGAGAGCCTTTACCTCAGTCAGACAGTGACCATGTGCTCAGTTTGACGTTGATCGTACGGCGAGGACACTGTCTCGCAGATCTTATCCAGGCATTTAAAGATCCTCATGTTTTAGAGTCACAGATCTCCATTAAGATGTAATTGCCTAATGGGCAAATTGAGGAAGGAGAAGGAATACGATTGTTCTGGACAGAGTTTTATGAGAGATGCGCAATGGGCCATGATGCAAAAGTGCCTTTTATCAGGCATGATTTTCAAATTGAAGAATGGAAGGCTGTTGCTAGAGTGCTTGTTTTGGGATGGAAACATGCTGGCTACTAGCCAGTGCAGCTAGCAGCCCCATTCCTGGAGGAGGTACTATATGCATCAGCAGTTAGCAGCTGCAAGAATGTATTTTTACAGCATGTGTCAGAGCAGGAGAGGCAGATTCTTCTTAGTGCCTTGGATGACTTTGATTCAATTGAAATGGAGACTCTGCTTGACCTCCTTGATGTCCACGAGTGTCACCAGGTGCCAAATAAAGATAATCTATTTCCATTACTTGCACAAATGGGTCACAAGTCCATAATCCAAGCACCAATGTACATCATTGAATGCTGGCGCCCCATAGTCAATTTAGCCCACTCTCTCCTGATCGACGTGCTGCATCAACTGTTAAAACACACATGCGCGCACACACACACACACACACACACACACACACACACACACACACACACACACACACACACAAAAAAAACAACTTCGAAGACTGTGAAGGAGCTTCTCCAGTTCCCAGATGAGATGACCACAATACAGCATGCAGTTGTTCGCCATCTGAAATGTTACATTGTGGAAGCTGACCAGCAAACTTTACAAAACTTCCTGAGGTTTTGCACTGGCTCACATTTGGTTGGGCATTCCATTAACGTTGATTTCATTGAACCATCTGAGTTTCAGCGACGGCCTCAGGCTCACACACGTGGGTGCGTTCTTAAATTACCCGTTTGTTACTACAACTACCCAGACCTCAGGAGTGATTTCAATAGTGTGCTGACTAGTTCGGTCTGGGTTATGGATTTTGTGTAGATTGTCTTATCAGCTAGTTTGCAGTTCTCAGTAGTTAGCTTTATGGAAAAAACTGCAGTGCCTCAAAGTTGGAGTTGGTAATCTGTTCTGATACTAAACAACTCAGTAGGGTGGTCCTTACTCTGCAGAGTTTTGAAAGTCAATACTCTCACCTCCTGAATAGGTTCCAATTGAGAAAACATGCTGCGTAAAATTTTTATTTGTATAAATTTATTTTATAAACAGTTGAAGTTTTGCTATGGCAGCACGGTGTCTTAGTGATTAGTACTGTTGCCTCACAGCAAGGTGGTCATGGGATCAGTTCTCACCTGTGGAGTTTACATGTTCTCCTTGTTTGTGTGGGTTCCCTTGAGGTGCTCTGGCTTCCTCCCACAGCCAAAGACATGCAAGATAGGTGGATTGGAAACTTAAAATTGTCCGTGTGTTTGTGTGTGTGTGCGCGCGGGTGTGAATGTTTGTTTGTCTGTATGTGGCCCTGCAACAGACTGGTGTCCTGTCCAGGGTGAACCCTGCCTCACACCCTGTGACTGCCTCAGCAGTCATAGGGCTTACTCAATTGGAGTAAGCGGTTGAAGATGGGTGAGTGAAATTTTGCTAATTTCATGCTATAGAATACTATAAAAACCGATGCTTGAAAATCACCTCTGGAGGCCATATCATATTTCTAAGTGAGTGCCAGGATTCATCAGGACTTTTGATATGTTTAGGATGGATTGGGGCACCATTTAGCTTTAGTTTGTATCGTGTTATATAGCAGAAATTAACAAAATTTCAATGCTTTTGATCTACTGATAAAAATTAAACTATACAAACACAATTTTACACAGCAAGTCTTCTTCATCAATTGGAACCTATTCAAGGATCAGAGTACTAAGTTTCAAAACTTGGCAAAATGCGGCCCATCCTGCAACTCATCTTCACTGTTAAATGTTAAGTAAACTGTCTGCAAAGCATCTTTCATTTTGTGTGATCAATTTTGTAATCCTTCCTGGATTAAACAGGTGTCAATGTTTTTTGAATTCTTACACAAGTGTTCATACAGGTTTTAATGTAGCAAAGATGCAATAAATTTTATGAATGAAAATGTTTTTTTTTCTGAAACATGCAGTGTTTTACATATAGGCAATGTTTTTGTTTTAAGGTTTAAGAGCAAACACTAACGGTTTCTTATACAGAGTATACCCTGTATTGTTATACTGAGGAACTGTTCAAGCAATCCTGTTTACACAATAAATGTGTTCTTGCAGAAGTCATCTTATATGTTCTGTGTTTTGTATTATTGTATTTTTATGCTGGGGCTTACATCATGTTCAAACTAAATTAAGATCCTAGGCTAAAGTTCTTCAGACTTGTTGTGAGCACAGGTGAAAGGAATGTTTGTTAGCCTTCTCTACAGAGCCCTACTCAATCAGTAGTGGACGAACAAAGTCTCTCAAAGTAATGTACAACTCCTGTGCCTGTGGACAGTTTGAAGAAAACTCTAGTCCCCTCTCCAACATCACATTTGTGCAAAAATCAAATATATCAAAATCGCATGGAACAGAACTTAAGAATGTGCAGTTTTCTTTACACACAGCTAAATCAACTGCATTAACAGGCACAAGAAGATCATCAGCTCCCCACAAATGTGATGCCACATACATCACATCAGGTACGCCAGATGGCACATCGCATTCGCCCTCAGAGGGGCGAATGCGATGTGCGTTCCAGACATTCATGATGCTGTTTAACTCGTCCTAAAAAAGGAAATGCACACAGGTCAATGATATTTAGAATCCCAAGAAAACCCCTAATGTTTATGAAAGAAATGTATTTTTAATATGCACAGTAAAAACAAAAGCACTTCAGACAATTTTGCTCTGGTTATATAATGTATTAGTGTGCATGCATGACTTGCTTGAACAGGTCCCATGAAACACAGCTGGATTAAAGCCTTGTCCAGATGGTCCTGTGTGAAAAGACCTTCATCTTTCAGCTCGCCAAACATCTGGATCCAGTGTTCGACGCCTTGCCTTCTCATCACTCCCCGCCAACTCTCTATTCTTTGGTTGGCACTGCTTACTCCTGTTAAAAAGCTTGATTCTCCTGCTCTGTCGTCGTCGTCATTTCGTCTCAAAAGCATCTGCATGTCTCTCAAGACCACGTTCTCTGTTCCCATGTCAGTGCGCAAAAGTCTTGGATAGCCCCCCACCCTCTCTATCGCTTCTGCAAAGTAGCCCCCAACCACACGCGGATCACTGTTGGTGAAGGCAGCCCTGAGCCAAATAATCTTTCTGCTATATCCATCAATGCCACCATTTATGCATATGCCATAAGGCTTGAGCTTATCATAAGAATCAATGTGCCATATAAAATTAGGCCCACGGGAAAAGTATTGCCTACGTCTCAGACGTCGTCTGCGGCGGCACTGGCTGCTTTCAGGGTCAACTGCGCTGAGAATGATGTGCACATCTTCTTTCCTCACGCGCAAACCATGTTCTATACATTTATAGAACATCCAGCGGTACCCATGTAACCTCCCAGACCCTTGGAGTTCGTTCAATATGAACTCTGTAATATGACCTAAATCGTCATACTCGTGACATGGAGACGGCTCGCCCTCAGCATCCTTTTTAATGTACTCAAACTCCAGATGATGCCATGCTGGGTATATTGTGGCCACGTTTAAGTAGATCGTGCCCTCGTTTTACTCAAATGATGGTTAAAACATGCGCACATTATGATAAAACGTGCGCACATTATAAGAAACGTGCGCACATTATGAGAAAATGTGCGCACATTATAATAAAACGTGCGCACATTATAAGAAACGTGCGCACATTATGAGAAAATGTGCGCACATTAAAATAAAAGCACATTATAATAAAACGTGCGCACATTATGATAAAACGTGCACACATTATGATAAAACGTGCGCACATTATGAGAAAATGTGCGCACATTATAATAAAAGCACATTATAATAAAACGTGCACACATTATGATAAAACGTGCGCACATTATGAGAAAACGTGCACACATTATAATAAAACATGCGCACATTATGAGAAAACGTGCGCACATTATAAGAAACGTGCGCACATTATGAGAAAATGTGCGCACATTAAAATAAAAGCACATTATAATAAAACGTGCACACATTATGATAAAACGTGCGCACATTATAAGAAACGTGTGCACATTATGAGAAAACATGCGCGCATTATAATAAAACATGCGCACATTATGAGAAAACATGCGCACATTATGAGAAAACGTGCGCACATTATGAGAAAACGTGTGCACATTATGAGAAAATGTGCGCACATTATAATAAAAGCACATTATAATAAAAGCACATTATAATAAAACGTGCACACATTATGATAAAACGTGCGCACATTATGAGAAAACGTGCACACATTATAATAAAACGTGCGCACATTATGAGAAAACGTGCGCACATTATAAGAAACGTGCGCACATTATGAGAAAATGTGCGCACATTAAAATAAAAGCACATTATAATAAAACGTGCGCACATTATGATAAAACGTGCACACATTATGATAAAACGTGCGCACATTATAATAAAAGCACATTATAATAAAACGTGCGCACATTATGATAAAACGTGCGCACATTATGATAAAACGTGCACACATTATGATAAAACGTGCGCACATTATAAGAAACGTGTGCACATTATGAGAAAACATGCGCGCATTATAATAAAACATGCGCACATTATGAGAAAACGTGCGCACATTATGAGAAAACGTGTGCACATTATGAGAAAATGTGCGCACATTATAATAAAAGCACATTATAATAAAACGTGCACACATTATGATAAAACGTGCGCACATTATGAGAAAACGTGCACACATTATAATAAAACGTGCGCACATTATGAGAAAACGTGCGCACATTATAAGAAACGTGCGCACATTATGAGAAAATGTGCGCACATTAAAATAAAAGCACATTATAATAAAATGTGCACACATTATGATAAAACGTGCACACATTATAATAAAAGCACATTATAATAAAACGTGCGCACATTATGATAAAACATGCACACATTATGATAAAACGTGCGCACATTATAAGAAACGTGTGCACATTATGAGAAAACATGCGCACATTATGAGAAAACGTGTGCACATTCTCTCCACATGCAAAACATTTTGCAATGACACTTCCAAAATAAGGAAGCAAGCAGTAGATAAACTACAAGAACTAAACAATGACTAAACTAAATCCATCAACAAAAAGCAGAAAACTAATGTGGAACTCAAAAATGGATAGAGTGTGAACTGGGGGAAAGCCACATGAGACAAATGACAAAACACAGAAACATGGACAGAAAACACAAGACACAGACAGAGGACAAAGTGACACAGATTAGAACACAGAGAAAACTGACAGAAGGAACATGGATAAACACAATGACGTTTTACAACAGTGGCACAGACCGGGGCAGGGGCAGAATTCACAAAAAAAAATGAGAAGACAGACCAGAACCATATCTGTGAAAACACAGAAACAACACTCAGGACTAAAATACAAACCCACACACGTAAGGCACAAACAGTAATACAGACGCACACACAACACGTTCTGTTTTTGTGGCTCCTTGTTGTGGAACTGTCTGCTCAGAGATTAAACAGTCTGATTATTTTGAGTCATTCTTCTTATGTGTTATATTTTTTAAATTTATTTAGAGTTTATTGATATGATGTACATGATTTTATTCATTATTATTACACTGGGTAAAATATGAGGCAAGAGAAAGAAACAAATCCCTTCAGAGTGCCTGCTGAATGTTTACAGTGTTTATGGAACCCATTTCAAATGATGACAACTATACTGGGGCCAAAAATGTTTTCTTAAAATTTCATTTTATTTATTTGTTTTACATCTCAGATAATGGCATGACCCGTGTGGACGCAGTTCCATAACACAGCCCAGATAACCTTAGATGAATGGGGTTCTAATGCAATACCACTGCACCCAAACATTTCCCATATCCCTTTGTTTTTGTCAGGCATGGTATCGGCGTGGCTCATAACAGGTGGACACAAGTGTGAATTCTCACCAGGGACGGAGTAAGTAAAAGGTTTAATCGTCAAAGCAAGCAGGGAGTCAGTACACAAGTGATCCAGCAGCGGGGCAACGGTAACAGACAGGCGATAGGCTGAGGGGTGGTTCAACAGACGGGCGCAGGTCAAAATACACAGCGAGGAGGCAATCACAGACAAAGACAAACTCAAGGTTGAGGAAAAAGCAAGGTCAAAAATCCAGCAACCAAAAAACAGGGCAGAGGTGAACTTGGAACTAAGGCTGGAGAATGACATGAAATCAACAATCTGGCAGTGAGCAGTGACACTATGAGGGTTTAAATAGGGAGGAGACTAATCAAGGTGATGTGAGGCAGGTGTGTGGAAGGTTCTGGAAAGAGGTGTGGTTTAGTGAAATGAAGAGGGAAGAAAGGCAAGGCAAAACAAAGCGGTGCAAAGCAAATTAAGTAAGTGACAGAAAAACTAACAGTGAATAACGCGATGTGTTCCAGACAAGCAATAATGCATGAGCAAAACAAATGGGGAAACAAAACTAGGAAATAACGTGACTAGTCCAAGTAGCGGGAACCAAGAAGATCTATGATTATAATCAAAACTACAACAGGGACTGATACAGATTAAAGTATAAAAATAAAATGCAATAACCAATAAAGAAATGGCAAATCAGATTACAAGCTCAGCAGAAAATAACTGAAATGAAACCAAACCAGTAACCACAAAATACAACACAAAATAGATGATAAACAGAGAATAAACAGTAAAACTTTTATGGTAGGGTTAAACTACGCTATTGTACTTTATATGCTAGTTACCGGATTTGTTTAACCTTGTTGGCTAGCAAGGTACGGTTGGCTAATTAACGGCTAAATTAATGGTAGCTCATCAAGCTATAGTTAGCTTACTTTTGTGATTTTTATTTTACATGGTGTAGATTTGTAATGGTTCTTCAGTTTATGGGTTCTTTAATAGATATCAACAGATAGTATCTAAGTTTGGGGCTTCCATTAGATAGCATATAGAATATGTATTTTGTTGTCCTATAGTAAGCTAGCAGGGTGAACTTTAGATACCGAAAACATGTTACATCATAGCTTCTGTTTCTATAATAAAATAACCATATTTATAGCTTAGCCTACTAGCTATAATAAAATTTTACTACAAGTCTATAGGTATACGTATACTACATAGGTATACTACTATCTTCTCCTGTATGAATATTTAGGTTTTAGAAGCTAACTTCTATAACATTATGTTGTAACTATATTTCTTGTATATGTTGTTTATTACCCTGATTTTGTAAATATCACTTATATACATGCTGTCCATATTCTTGAGCCGCTTAGGTGGGTAGGGAGAGTTCCCATGGGATAAAAAAGTTTTTCAACCTACCATCCCTGGTTCTCAAGACCAGGCACCAAAGTGGCTCTACTCTACTCTTCTCTTTTTTTTTTTTAGATATTTAAATATACCTTAGTATACACTAGTAGAGTTCTACCTTAGAATTGGAATGTAATGTAGAAGACATACCTTACTGAATTTTCATGTATCTGCCATAGAGAGATGTGCATGTTAATATAGTTTGACCATGTTTTGCTTGCTCATGGCTGCAAAATGTGTTCGTCCTGTGTGCTTATTACATCAACGTTTGACAGCTTCGTATGTGCTGTATATGCTTTGCATTATTTTTTTTCAACGTGGATTCCCTTAATCTTCAGTGCACTTTTGGTCCACTTATGTTCAAGCTTCACTATCCCTTTGCGGGAAGAAGATCACATCTTAAGGGAGTTACACCCTGGAACCAAGAGCAAGTTCCAATGAGACCGAGAACTTTTTGAAGTATCTTGTATATGCCTTCCTGTGCATTGTGTACAAGTAGGTCACAGATGAACTGAAAATATTAGATTTTCAATATTTTGTTAGTTATATCATCATGTACCAAACCATCTGCATTGCCACAGTCGCCCTTCTAGTACTTGGTAGTTAAGTCCCACCGGCATCCTCCGGAATCTTCTTCATGAATGCCTGTACTTCAGCTGAGGTTTTAAAAGTGTGGGTTTGTCTTTGATATGTTACCAACAGCCTCACAGGGTGAGTCACTCCATGCCAGATCACTAAATTGCACAGCTCCTGGTGAATGGAGTCCAAACAAGGCAAAGAAAACATTTTTAAGGTAAATTATGAAGATAAAACCAAAAGTAGTTAAAAACAGCCAATTCTACTCCAATTACATTTGTTCCACAAATCTGATTGGTTAATCGTGCGAAATTTCAGACCATAAAATATCACGTTGACAGTGGCAAAATACTTGACCATTTCACATTTGATGTATTACTCCATGCCCTGACCATGTTGCTACGCAGATGTCAATAATGACACTGTATTATTATGCGGATTAAGATGTAGCCTTCAGTGGTGAAGCGGTCTTTGGCTGAAAACACAGATCCAGGTCAAATTTCCATTTCACATTTGATGTATTACTCCACGCCCTGATTGCACTGTTATGCAGATGTCAATAATGCGCTATATTATTATCAAATCAAATCAAATCAATTTTATTTATATAGCGCCAAATCACAACAAACAGTTGCCCCAAGGCGCTTTATATTGAAAGGCAAAGCCATACAATAATTACGGAAAAACCCCAACGGTCAAAACGACCCCCTGTGAGCAAGCA
The DNA here is from genome assembly GCF_902500255.1 of Thalassophryne amazonica. Classification (NCBI taxonomy): domain Eukaryota; kingdom Metazoa; phylum Chordata; class Actinopteri; order Batrachoidiformes; family Batrachoididae; genus Thalassophryne; species Thalassophryne amazonica. The sequence continues at coordinate 49,860,931 of NC_047121.1, forward strand.
CTTGGCGACAGTGGGAAGGAAAAACTCCCTTTTAACAGGAAGAAACCTCCAGCAGAACCAGGCTCAGGGAGGGGCAGTCTTCTGCTGGGACTGGTTGGGGCTGAGGGAGAGAATCAGGAAAAAGACATGCTGTGGAGGGGAGCAGAGATCAATCACTAATGATTAAATGCAGAGTGGTGCATACAGAGCAAAGAGAGAAAGAAACATACAGTGCATCATGGGAACCCCCCAGCAGTCTAAGTCTATAGCAGCATAACTAAGGGATGGTTCAGGGTCACCTGATCCAGCCCTAACTATAAGCTTTAGCAAAAAGGAAAGTTTTAAGCCTAATCTTAAAAGTAGAGAGGATGTCTGTCTCCCTGATCTGAATTGGGAGCTGGTTCCAGAGGAGAGGAGCCTGAAAGCTGAAGGCTCTGCCTCCCATTCTACTCTTAAAAACCCTAGGAACTACAAGTAAGCCTGCAGTCTGAGAGCGAAGCGCTCTATTGGGGTGATATGGTACTATGAGGTCCCTAAGATAAGATGGGACCTGATTATTCAAAACCTTATAAGTAAGAAGAAGAATTTTAAATTTTATTCTAGAATTAACAGGAAGCCAATGAAGAGAGGCCAATATGGGTGAGATATGCTCTCTCCTTCTAGTCCCTGTCAGTACTCTAGCTGCAGCATTTTGAATTAACTGAAGGCTTTTCAGGGAACTTTTAGGACAACCTGATAATATTGAATTACAATAGTCCAGCCTAGAGGAAATAAATGCATGAATTAGTTTTTCAGCATCACTCTGAGACAAGACCTTTCTAATTTTAGAGATATTGTGCAAATGCAAAAAAGCAGTCCTACATATTTGGTTATTATGCGCATTGAATGACATATCCTGATCAAAAATGACTCCAAGATTTCTCACAGTATTACTAGAGGTCAGGGTAATGCCATCCAGAGTAAGGATCTGGTTAGACACCATGTTTCTAAGATTTGTGGGGCCAAGTACAATAACTTCAGTTTTATCTGAGATTAAAATCAGGAAATTAGAGGTCATCCATGTCTTTATGTCTGTAAGACAATCCTGCAGTTTAGCTAATTGGTGTGTGTCCTCTGGCTTCATGGATAGATAAAGCTCGGTATCATCTGTGTAACAATGAAAATTTAAGCAATGCTGTCTAGTAATACTGCCTAAGGGAAGCATGTATAAAGTGAATAAAATTGGTCCTAGCACAGAACCTTGTGGAACTCCATAATTAACCTTAGTCTGTGAAGAAGATTCCCCATTTACATGAACAAATTGTAATCTATTAGATAAATATGATTCAAACCACTGCAGCGCAGTGCCTTTAATACCTATAGCATGCTCTAATCTCTGTAATCAAATTTTATGGTCAACAGTATCAAAAGCAGCACTGAGGTCTAACAGAACAAGTACAGAGATGAGTCCACTGTCTGAGGCCATAAGAAGATAATTTGTAACCTTCACTAATGCTGTTTCTGTACTATGATGAATTCTAAACCCTGACTGAAACTCTTCAAATAGACCATTCCTCTGCAGATGATCAGTTAGCTGTTTTACAACTACCCTTTCAAGAATTTTTGAGAGAAAAGGAAGGTTGGAGATTGGCCTATAATTAGCTAAGATAGCTGGGTCAAGTGATGGCTTTTTAAGTAATGGTTTAATTACTGCCACCTTAAAAGCCTGTGGTACATAGCCAACTAATAAAGATAGATTGATCATATTTAAGACCAAAGCATTAATTAATGGTAGGGATTCCTTGAGCAGCCTGGTAGGAATGGGGTCTAATAGACATGTTGATGGTTTGGAGGAAGTAACTAATGAAAATAACTCAGACAGAACAATCGGAGAGAAAGAGTCTAACCAAATACCGGCATCACTGAAAGCAGCCAAAGAGAACGATATGTCTTTGGGATGGTTATGAGTAATTTTTTCTCTAATAGTTAAAATTTTATTAGCAAAGAAAGTCATGAAGTCATTACTAGTTAAAGTTAAAGGAATACTCGGCTCAATAGAGCTCTGACTCTTTGTCAGCCTGGCTACAGTGCTGAAAAGAAACCTGGGGTTGTTCTTATTTTCTTCAATTAGTGATGAGTAGTAAGATGTCCTAGCTTTATGGAGGGCTTTTTTATAGAGCAACAGGCTCTTTTTCCAGGCTAAGTGAAGATCATCCAAAGTTGTCCTCAAAGAGGATATAAAACTATTGACGAGATAATCTATCTCACTCACAGAGTTTAGGTAGCTACTCTGCCCTGTGTTGGTATATGGCATTGGAGAACATGAAGAAGGAATCATATCCTTAAACCTAGTTACAGCGCTTTCTGAAAGACTTCTACTGTAATGAAACTTATTCCCCACTGCTGAGTAGTCCATCAGAGTAAATGTAAATGTTATTAAGAAATGATCAGACAGAAGGGGGTTTTCAGGGAATACTGTTAAGTCTTCAATTTCCATACCATAAGTCAGAACAAGATCTAAGGTATGATTAAAGTGGTGGGTGGACTCATTTACATTTTGAGCAAAGCCAATCGAGTCTAACAATAGATTAAATGCAGTGTTGAGGCTGTCATTCTCAGCATCTGTGTGGATGTTAAAATCACCCACTATAATTATCTTATCTGAGCTAAGCACTAAGTCAGACAAAAGGTCCAAAAATTCACAGAGAAACTCACAGTAACGATCAGGTGGACGATAGATAACAACAAATAAAACTGGTTTTTGGGACTTCCAATTTGGATGGACAAGACTAAGAGTCAAGCTTTCAAATGAATTAAAGCTCTGTCTGGGTTTTTGATTAATTAATAAACTAGAGTGGAAGATTGCTGCTAATCCTCGGCCTCGGCCCGTGCTACGAGCGTTCTGACAGTTAGTGTGACTCGGGGGTGTTGACTCATTTAAACTAACATATTCATCCTGCTGTAATCAGGTTTCTGTAAGGCAGAATAAATCAATATGTTGATCAATTATTATATCATTTACTAACAGGGACTTAGAAGAGAGAGACCTAATGTTTAATAGACCACATTTAACTGTTTTAGTCTGTGGTGCAGTTGAAGGTGCTATATTATTTTTTCTTTTTGAATTTTTATGCTTAAATAGATTTTTGCTGGTTATTGGTGGTCTGGGAGCAGGCACCGTCTCTACGGGAATGGGGTAATGAGGGGATGGCAGGGGGAGAGAAGCTGCAGAGAGGTGTGTAAGACTACAACTCTGCTTCCTGGTCCCAACCCTGGATAGTCACGGTTTGGAGGATTTAAGGAAATTGGCCAGATTTCTAGAAATGAGAGCTGCTCCATCCAAAGTGGGATGGATGCCGTCTCTCCTAACAAGACTAGGTTTTCCCCAGAAGCTTTGCCAATTATCTATGAAGCCACGCTAGGGCACCCTAATGTGGGCAGGGCAGATGTCAATAATGGCGCTATATTTTTATGCCTGATTAAGATGTAGCCTTGATGTATTACTCCACGCCCTGACCGTGTTGCTATGCAGATGTCAATAATGGCGCTGTCAGCTGAGAGCGAGAGAAACTGGTGGAGGGACGCTGAAGATGCTGCTACTATGGCAAGCTTCGCCGACCGAATTATTTACAGAAAAAAAAACAAAAAACGTGCAAACGATGGAATTGGATTAGGATGTAGAATGGGAATAATCCCCTTTTGTGTGATGATTTGCAGACGTTGATCTTGGATTATGGTTGCAAATATCCGCTAATGCGTCACTGGTAAAACTTAATTTGTGGCCATAAAATCCAGCATTAACATCTGCAAATGATCGGACACAACAGGGTTATTCCCTAATTATACCCTGGAATGTGTTCTCTCTGCTGGCTGTACAACAAATTGCCCCATTGGGGAAAATAAACATACCTTGATACCTTAGTGTTGTCGGTGGCACTGTGTGGTCCCTCAATGGTCAGATGTGATGTGCCATATCAATAACCATTGGAGTCAGTAATGTTGAGAAGTCCAATATTTATGGAATCAATTTCTCCAAAAGAAATGAACATGGATCCTGACCGTCCTGTCCCACAAGTCTCAGGTTGTTCAGTCAAGTTCTAGTTTCCAGATCCAAGAGTTTGTCTTCTAGAGATGACTCCAACAAATCCATTTTAGTTTGCAGATTAGTTACCTTTTCTTTGGTGTTTTATGTGTACCTCTGCCTGGACACACTCTATTACACTCCACAATCACTTATCTCCATCCTCATACTGTCATACTGTATTGTCATCATAATTCCATCAAATATGGGTAAAAGTCACTTTTCATTGAGTTTACTGCAACCGAAATTGTGTCCGCTTTTACACCTCCAGGTTCTTCTACCCCACCGGCCCCCTCCTCTGCCATGTCTATGTTAACTTCCTGTGTTTGACCACAGATGTGATAGTTAATTAACTCTTGGTGTGTTGGCACTTTGGCCTTATACTTACCTAAATTATCAATCCTCAACATTACAGTATATATGCAAATACTATATTATATAGTTTTGTTGCAAATTAAGAGTTTTTTTTTTTTTGTGCAGAAATTATATCTGTTAGGCCTGCTGGGATACGCTCCAGCCCCTCTGTGACCCTTAATTGGAGTAAGCGGTTGAAGATGAGTGAGTGAGTGAGTCTGTTAGGATGGATCAGTGCAAAATGTGTCTTCTTACGCATCTGCCACAACAGAAGTCCACAGTTTTTTTTAATCCTAATGTTCCAACAAGGTGAAGACTTGATTTCATGGCAGTTCCGGTTTGGAAGCATTATTTTGTTCTTTTCAATAACTACTTTGGTCACAGTAATTTCCTTTCTTTGGATTCCTCCCAGTTATTTTGTCATGGATTTGAAGCATCCATATATCAGGAACACAGATGACAGAAGCAGCTGATAGTACACATCCCTATATATGTGATTATGCACTCTCGGATCACAGGGACAAGAAACAAGAGTGAGAAGAGAAGAATGAGTGGGACCATAGCTGATTGTAGTTATGGGTCACTGTGTTTAAACCATGAGTGCGACAATGGGCCAATCGTACATTTGGCACAAACTCGGCACAAGTGTTGTTGTTAGTTTCCACCTGATGTAGTTGTAATTTTTACAACCAGTGCCTATATCCGATAAATAACAATATCACTTCAGCATGTTGCTGTCAAAATCAGGTGTGGTATGGCAAAGAGGTGGTGCATGGATATCGCCTGTCACCAGGAAGTATTTATACCATAAACCACCACCACCACCAAAAAAAAAAAAAAAAAGATGAAAAGTTCAGCGCTGTCTACCATTGTACAAGGAGCAGAACATTCAGATGAACATTACATAAGGGGCTTCTCCATGCATGCACACTCTACATGCCAGCACATATTGTCACCAGTAACTTACAGTGGTGCAATAATATGACTGTGTATTAAGGCCATTATGGGGGGAAAAAGAGCAGGAACAATTTTTTTACATCTCTCTTTCTTTCTCTCTCTCTCTGTCTCTCAGACATTGTATGTGAAAATACATGATGAAAGTGAATTGAATACAAACAAAACACTCACTGGAAATAAAAAAAAACAACCTCTATCTATTTCATTTGTATTGTGCCAAATCACAACAAAGTTGTCTCAAGGTGCTTCACACAAGTAAGGTCTAACTAACCCATAGAGCAAGCACACAGGTGACAGTGGTAAGGAAAAACTCCCTCTGATGATTTGAGGAAGAAATCTCAAGCAGTCCAGACTCAAAGGGGTGACCCTCTGCTTGGGCCATTCTACCGACACAATTGACAAAACAAATATACAGCAAATTTTGGGAGTCCATGCACAGGACGGGAGGCTTGCAGAAGAAGACACCAGTCCCATCTCTGGATGGAGCCGCGCCTCAAACAGAGAGAAAAAGCAGAATCGGGTGGCAGAAAGACAACAAATACAGTATAATTTGTCAGCATTAAGCAACAAGAAAAACAGAAGAAATACTAAGATGATCACCGGCCACTAGCCCTAAGCTTCACTAAAAGACCCAGACCTCACCTTGGTGCTGCATTGCTTCACTTCAGGGAGCTTTGGTGGCCACTGCCCGTAGTGTGCTCTGACAAATTAATGTGGCAGAAATCTTTTTACATGCATCTATTTCCTTGATACTGTACTGTACTTGATACTGTAACTGGTTGGCGTAACATTTGAACTACAACATGCCCATGCCTATTGAGCACAGGAAATCCAACCCGCTTTGCGCTCCATGCCAGACTTTGCGTTGGTGTATTGCATTGCTTAAACAGCAAAGTGCACTTGGACATGTCCCAAACGGACTCTCTGCGCAAGTCATTCTTACAGCCGCCATCAAAATATGGCCCCGAGCGTTGAAGCATCTTTCAGTAAGATGGGAACTGAATTGCTTAATGTTGGTGCACATTGTTCCCTTGGAATCTACAAGAATGTGGGATAAAGATGTACAGAAAGAAGGTGATAAAGGAAGAAAACATACTCACTGCTTTGGCAGACTTAGCTTGCATTTGGAGGATCATCAATATGTGTGGACCAAAAATGATTTTGTATTCAATCAAGTTATAGCTTTTATCCATTATGGGCTGCAAACCAAACATCTACCACACAACATAATCCACTCCATCTCTCAATCTTCTTACTGCTTTGGCAATTTTATTTTTATTCATTCATTTATTTTTGTTTCTCTCCTGAATGATATATTTAGGTGATGAGATGGGAGATGTGGAACATGGAACATGACAGACGGTCTGCATCTTTTGGTCCATTGTTGTACAGAACTCAGAATTCTGCCCTTGCTGCTATTTCTCATCTTTTCTTTTCTTTTTTTTTGTTTTTGCCATGCTCACCATTCTGTACTTTCCTGCAGAATCAGCAAATACTACAAATATTTCCCCCCCAAACTCCTTCCTCACAGTGTCCAACGTCATCATTCTGTCACATCAAAGTCTTGTTTAAGTTAGTCAGATGGATAGCCGGCACATTTTGCAACATTAACTCATATAGGTGCAACAATGACAACCTTGTTATGTCCATCACATCACAGCTTCTAGTCTCAGACAATCAGATCCAGCTAAAAAAAAAAAAAAAAGAATAACTGAGATTAACTTAATTCCACATGACACAAATGTGTCTTAAGCGCATACATGTTTTAAACATGTTGCTCTCACACCATATAAAAAATACTTTTTGGTTTGTTTGGTAAAAAAAAAACTACCATCTTAGAATGTGGACATACTGCAAAGGGAAATGAAAAAGTAATCTTAGCGACAAAAAATAAAAAATTAAAATTAATAATGCACTGATTACAAGTTAATGCTGCAAAGAGTTTTATTGATTCTTAAGTAAATCTCATCTGCCTCTATAGTTGAAAGGAAACCCTCTCTTTTTTATAACTGATAGACAAATAAACAAAAGTTCAAGCAGATCTACTTTACAACCAAAAATAAAATAACTCTTCCTTGAATGATCCACAGAATTTTGTAGAACTTTGCCCCCCCCCCCCTTTTTTTTAAAGGTTTTTTTTTTTTTTCAGATACTAAAGTGCAGTAGCTGATCAGTCCAGTCTCACGCTTTTTTCCTGCCCCTGTCATGAAAAGTGCCCCATTTTCGTGATGTGTTTTTTATTTTTTAAAATTTTATCATTTATAAACCTCCATCCAAATTAAATTACTACATATGCTGCAGGTTGTATTTGTTATGTTCTCTGTGTTATAAGATTTTTTTTTTAAATACAGCTACATACCAATTGCTGAATTGATGGAGGTGTGTGTTTTCTCTAGCCACCACTAAATTGTTTAAACAGACAAAAGGTGATCACATAACCTTCATCTGTCCTCTGGAGGTGAGTGTTGTCCCTACTTTCCAGTCCATTGGCAGAGACAGTGTTGAACACATGAAGGCTGCCCATTACCAATATTTGCATCCACTTTAGTTTCCAACACAGATTAAAGACTTAAAGAGAATAACTAATAATAATCATCATAATAAAGTTCTTTACAAAAATGGAGGGAAAATCTATCACATTTACCCATTAACACTTCATTTTGCTGATTATAGTGCGATTTAAATTGTGCTGTGTGGAACAAAGTATGTGTGACGTTCCCACAATTTCACCTCACTCTTCTTTTTGAAATGACTTTATGTGCGGGATAATAACACGCAATAATTTATTACTTTTTTTTTTTTTTTTTTTTGGGTATGTACACATGATTTTCACCTCTGGCTCCTGGTGTCTCCGAGCTTTTGACTGGCTAACAGGGGCGGCGTCAGGGATTTTGGGCTCCATGAAAAGAACTCTTAAGGGGCCACCCCACCCCAGTATTATTTTGTCAGTATTATAATGGTATTGGGGTCTCTCCGGGCCCTTAACAATCATGGGCCCCTAGAATCCACACCTACTCCAGTTAGACAGCTGTGTGCTGAACAGAGAAAGATGGAATCTATGCCCCAGAAATGGAAATGAAGGCACAAACATGCCTACTGTTAACTACACAAACAGAAACCCACATGTGCTATCACACAAGTCCTACATCCATTACGCACTCTTTGCACACAGCATCCAAAATTAATGTGACACAAACAAACACTTCAGTACCAGCTGCAGAGGCAGAATGAGAAATGTATGTGGAAGTACTAAAAGGAAAAGAACACCTGGCTGGACCAACAATAAAAGGAAAATGGTGGGAAGATTCTTAGAGTAAGTCTATGTGTTCCATCTTCCACCTGGTGCAAAACTGCACACATCACAATGCAGTTGTCATTTGCTAGTTTCTACCCAATGCAGTTGTCATTTTCACAATCAAAGCCCTGGTATATGTAAATATGTAAGTGGCATGTACATGTGCACTTGTGTGGATTGGAGGTGCAGAGCTGGTGTGTTCATATCTTCCATCACAAAAATGTTTTTGTGCTAATGCTGTGTATTTCTTCATTTAAGAGTGCAATACTCAGAAACACCTTACATAAGCAGGTTATGCAGCCGGACCTGATGGAGTGCTGGGTTGGGTGCTGAGAGACTGTGCGGACGAGCTGGCAGATGTTCTCACTACTATTTATAACATCTCACTGTCAACATCCTGGGTTCTGTCCTGCTTCAAAGCAGCTACAATAGTTCCCATTCCAAAACAGTCCAATGTCACATGCCTGAATGACTACAGGCCTGTGGCACTCACTCCCATACCAGCAAAGTGCCTGGAAAGACTAGTCATTAGACACATACAAAAATCAATACCACCAACACTTGACCCATACCAGTTAGCATATAGGAGAAATAGATCGACAGAAGATGCCATCGCTTTTGTGCTCCACAAACTCTTAGAACACCTGGAGCTCAAGAACACATATGCGAGGCTGCTCTTTGTTGACTTCAGTTCAGCCTTTAACATGATACGGCCAAACCAACTTATACTCAGACTTTACAATCTTGGACTGAACACCACTCTATGCAACTGGATTCTGGACTTTCTAACAAACTGTACACAATGTGTGCGGATGGACAAGCACACCTCCTCCACCATCTCCATCAGTACAGGGGCCCCACAGGGCTGTGTGCTCAGCCCAGCACTCTATACTCTTCTCACACATGACTGCTCAGCTTCTTTTCCATCGAACCTCATTGTTAAGTATGTTGATGACACCACAGTGGTAGGACTTATTAACAACAACAATGAGGCAGCATACAGAGATGAGGTGCAACAACTGGCATCATGGTGTGACAATCATAACCTGGTTTTGAACATTAAGAAAACCAAAGAAATAATTGTGGATTTTCGCAAAAAAGGTCAACGCACTCACTCTCCACTCTCCATCGGCGGTGAAACTGTGGAAAGGGTCTCCAAATTCAAATTCCTAGGCGTGACGGTGACAGAGGATCTGTCCTGGGACAGTAACACAGCTGCAGTTGTAGGAAAGGCCCAACAACGCCTCTTCTTTTTGAGGAAACTAAAATGTGCCAAAATTCCTCAGCAGCTAATGACTAACTTCTACAACTGTGCTATCAGCAGTGTGCTAACCTACGGATTCTTAGTGTGGTTCTCCAGCTGCACTAAGGCTGACCAGCAGGCTCTCCAGCGAGTGGTGAGGACAGCGGGGAAGATCATCGGGACTACCCTCCCGGAAATCAGGACACTCTACACCAGCCGCTGCCTTAGACGAGTGTACAACATCCTTCGGGACAGTTACCATCCTGTACATGACCTATTCCACCTGTTACCTTCAGGGAGAAGATACAGGTCCACACATGCTAGAACCTCTAGAATGGCCCGCAGTCTGTATTCCCAGGCCGTGAGGCTGCTAAACCTGCAGTCTCTCCCTTCCCTTCCTTCTCTGTCATCGCCCACCATCACTACACGTCACATCCCCCCATTACAATAACTGTGAATTGGTCTTTGCATTGCTGCAGCAACCACTCGACACTCCCCAACATGCGTTTACTGGGACCCCCCCGTTACATATACGCACTTTACTCTGTTCTACTGTGCACTAAGATGCTGAACTCTCTCTCTGTGCCTTACTTAATAATGAAGGTTTACAAACATATTCATACCCACGAATAAGTTATTATGTCATGAATAAGCTACTATGCCGTTGTTTGAGGCTCCATCGAAATTTCGTGTCATTTATAACTGTTGTTATTATGGCAATGACAATAAAGTATTGAATTGAATTGAATTGAATTAACATGCACATATCACTGTCAATCACCTACAGTGGTGTATTAGTCCGACGGCCTATTAAGGCCACCGCAGGGAGGGAGTGGGGGAGACAAAAACTCAAGTATTTATGAGAGCTGGCACTCCCTCTCACTCTCCATCACTGTTTCTCTCTCGCAGACTATTGATCATGAGAAAACATGTCTTATCTGAGCCAGATAACACATATGACATATTATGTCTTCATACACAGTCATGACCAAAGCTGTTGGATCGCACTCACTGGCACATGTGGCATCAACATCCATGACATGAGGTTGCAGAGATGTTGTTCATAATGTAAATCACAAAGACTCCCCATGCACACATACACACACAGACACACACACAGCACACTTCTCTCTTGCTTGCCTCTACTGGTGGTTGGCTCTCACTGCGGTATTGTATCACTTCCTGTTCCGGAGCACAGCGGTGTTTTGCTGTATCTGTTAGCTGTTTAATCAGCGCAGTTAGATTGATCTAGTTAACTAGATAACGATTTGTTTCACAGTGTAATCTTCACGTGCCTTAACTAAAGCACTCCCTCTGCTGAATCACCTCTAAATTATTTACACATTATTCACTTTGTGTGTTTTTAGGAATCCGCTAGCTTAGTGCAGCTACTAGCTCTTAGCCAGTTTAGCATGGCGGCTTCTCCTGTCTCTCCTGCACTTTTCTGCTCTGGGTGTGAAATGTTTAGTTATTCCTCGGCCTCCTTTAGCAGTAATGGTACTTGTAATAAATGTAGCTTATTCATAGCTTTGGAGGCCAGGCTGGGAGAATTGGAAACTCGGCTCCGCACCTTGGAAAATCCTACAGTTAGCCAGGCCCCTGTAGTTGGTGTGGACCAAGGTAGCTTAGCCGCCGTTAGCTGTCCCCCAGCAGATCCCGAGCAGCCGGGAAAGCAGGCCAGCTGGGTGACTGTGAGGAGGAAGTGTAGTCCTAAACAGAAGCCCCCTGTACACCACCAACCCGTTCACATCTCTAACCGTTTTTCCCCACTCTGCGACACACCTGCCGAGGAACAAACTCTGGTAATTGGCGACTCTGTTTTGAGAAATGTGAAGTTAGCAACACCAGCAACCATAGTCAATTGTCTTCCGGGGGCCAGAGCAGGCGACATTGAAGGAAATTTGAAACTGCTGGCTAAGGCTAAGCGTAAATTTGGTAAGATTGTAATTCACGTCGACAGTAATGACACCCGGTTACACCAATCGGAGGTCACTAAAATTAACATTGAATCGGTGTGTAACTTTGCACAAACAATGTCGGACTCTGTAGTTTTCTCAGGGCCCCTCCCCAATCGGACCGGGAGTGACATGTTTAGCCGCATGTTCTCCTTGAATTGCTGACTGTCTGAGTGGTGTCCAAAAATGAGGTGGGCTTCATAGATAATTGGCAAAGCTTCTGGGGAAAACCTGGTCTTGTTAAGAGAGACGGCATCAATCCCACTTTGGATGGAGCAGCTCTCATTTCTAGAAATCTGGCTAATTTTATTAAACCCTCCAAACCGTGACTATCCAGTGTTGGGACCAGGAAGCAGAGTTGTAGTCTTACACACCTCTCTGCAGCTTCTCTCCCCCTGCCATCCCCCCAATACCCCATCCCCATAGAGACGGTGACTGCTCCCAGACCACCAACAACCAGTAAAAATCTATTTAAGCATAAAAATTCAAAAAGAAAAACTAATATAGCACCTTCAACTGCACCACAGACTAAAACAGTTAAATGTGGTTTATTAAACATTAGGTCTCTCTTTTAAGTCCCTGTTAGTAAATGATATAATAATTGATCAACATATTGATTTATTCTCCCTTACAGAAACCTGGTTACAGCAGGATGAATATGTTAGTTTAAATGAGTCAACACCCCCGAGTCACACTAACTGCCAGAACGCTCGTAGCACGGGCCGAGGGGGAGGATTAGCAGCAATCTTCCACTCCAGCTTATTAATTAATCAAAAACCCAAACAGAGCTTTAATTCATTTGAAAGCTTGACTCTTAGTCTTGTCCATCCAAATTGGAAGTCCCAAAAACCAGTTTTATTTGTTGTTATCTATTGTCCACCTGGTCGTTACTGTGAGTTTCTCTGTGAATTTTCAGACCTTTTGTCTGACTTAGTGCTTAGCTCAGATAAGATAATTATAGTGGGCGATTTTAACATCCACATCGATGCTGAGAATGACAGCCTCAACACTGCATTTAATCTATTATTAGACTCAATTGGCTTCGCTCAAAATGTAAATAAGTCCACCCACCACTTTAACCATACTTTAGATCTTTTTCTGACTTATGGTATAGAAATTGAAGACTTAACAGTATTCCCTGAAAACCCCCTTCTGTCTGATCATTTCTTAATAACATTTACATTTACTTTAATGGACTACCCAGCAGTGGGGAATAAGTTTCATTACAGTAGAAGTCTTTCGGAAAGCGCTGTAACTAGGTTTAAGGATATGATTCCTTCTTTGTTATGTTCTCCAATGCCATATACCAACACAGTGCAGAGTAGCTACCTAAACTCTGTGAGTGAGATAGATTATGTCGTCAGTAGTTTTATATCCTCACTGAGCACAACTTTGGATGCTGTAGCTCCTCCCTGAAAAAGAGAGCCTTAAATCAGAAGTGCCAGACTCCGTGGTATAACTCACAAACTCGCAGCTTAAAGCAGATAACCCGTAAGTTGGAGAGGAAATGGCGTCTCACTAATTTAGAAGATCTTCACTTAGCCTGGAAAAAGAGTATGTTGCTCTATAAAAAAGCCCTCCGTAAAGCTAGGACATCTTACTACTCATCACTAATTGAAGAAAGTAAGAACCCCAGGTTTCTTTTCAGCACTGTAGACAGGCTGACCAAGAGTCAGAGCTCTATTGAGCCAAGTATTCCTTTAACTTTAACTAGTAATGACTTCATGACTTTCTTTGCTAATAAAATTTTAACTATTAGAGAAAAAATTACTTATAACCATCCCAAAGACATATTGTTATCTCTGGCTGCTTTCAGTAATTCTGGTATTTGGTTAGACTCTTTCTCTCCGATTGTTCTGTCTGAGTTATTTTCATAAGTTACTTCCTCCAAACCATCAACATGTCTATTAGACCCCATTCCTACCAGGCTGCTCAAGGAAGCCCTATCATTAATTAATGCTTCGATCTTAAATATGATCAATCTATCTTTATTAGTTGGCTATGTACCACGGGCTTTTAAGATGGCAGTAATTAAACCATTACTTAAAAAGCCATCACTTGACCCAGCTATCTTAGCTAATTATAGGCCAATCTCCAACCTTCCTTTTCTCTCAAAAATTCTTGAAAGGGTAGTTGTAAAACAGCTAATTGATCATCTGCAGAGGAATGGTCTATTTGAAGAGTTTCAGTCAGGTTTTAGAATTCATCATAGTACAGAAACAGCATTAGTGAAGGTTACAAATGATCTTCTCATGGCCTCAGACAGTGGACTCATCTCTGTACTTGTTCTGTTAGACCTCAGTGCTGCTTTTGATACTGTTGACCATAAAATTTTATTACAGAGATTAGAGCATGCCATAGGTATTAAAGGCACTGCGCTGCGGTGGTTTGAATCATATTTATCTAATAGATTACAATTTGTTCATGTAAATGGGGAGTCTTCTTCACAGACTAAGGTTAATTATGGAGTTCAATCAATCAATCAATCAATTTTTTTATCCTTGAGTTCCACAAGGTTCTGTGCTAGGACCAATTTTATTCACTTTATACATGCTTCCCTTGGGCAGTATTATTAGAAAGCATTGCTTAAATTTTCATTGTTACGCAGATGATACCCAGCTTTATCTATCCATGAAGCCAGAGGACACACACCAGTTAGTTAAACTGCAGGAATGTCTTACAGACATAAAGACATGGATGACCTCTAATTTCCTGCTTTTAAATTCAGATAAAACTGAAGTTATTGTACTTGGCCCCACAAATCTTAGAAACATGGTGTTTAACCAGATCCTTACTCTGGATGGCATTACCCTGACCTCTAGTAATACTGTGAGAAATCTTGGAGTCATTTTTTATCAGGTTGTCCTAAAAGTTCCCTGAAAAGCCTTCAGTTAATTCAAAATGCTGCAGCTAGAGTACTGACGGGGACTAGAAGGGGAGAGCATATTTCACCCATATTGGCCTCTCTTCATTGGCTTCCAGTTAATTCTAGAATAGAATTTAAAATTGTTCTTCTTACTTATAAGGTTTTGAATAATCCGGTCCCATCTTATCTTAGGGACCTCTTAGTACCATATCACTCCAATAGAGCACTTTGCTCTCAGACTGCAGGCTTACTTGTAGTTCCTAGACTTTGTAAGAGTAGAATGGAAGGCAGAGCCTTCAGCTTTCAGGCTCCTCTCCTGTGGAACCAGCTCCCAATTCGGATCAGGGAGACAGACACCCTCTCTACTTTTAAGATTAGGCTTAAAACTTTCTTTTTTGCTAAAGCTTATAGTTAGGGCTGGATCAGGTGACCCTGAACCATCCCTTAGTTATGCTGCTATAGACTTAGACTGCTGGGGGGTTCCCATGATGCACTGAGTGTTT
The DNA here is from genome assembly GCF_902500255.1 of Thalassophryne amazonica. Lineage (NCBI taxonomy): Eukaryota > Metazoa > Chordata > Actinopteri > Batrachoidiformes > Batrachoididae > Thalassophryne > Thalassophryne amazonica. The sequence continues at coordinate 49,876,143 of NC_047121.1, forward strand.
CTTTCTCTTTTTGCTCTGTATGCACCACTCTGCATTTAATCATTACTGATTGATCTCTGCTCTCTTCCACAGCATGTCTTTTTCCTGATTCTCTCCCCTCAGCCCCAACCACTCCCAGCAGAAGACTGCCCCTCCCTGAGCCTGGTTCTGCTGGAGGTTTCTTCTTGTTAAAAGGGAGTTTTTCCTTCCCACTGTCGCCAAGTGCTTGCTCACAGGGGGTCATTTTGACCCTTGGGGTTTTTCTGTAATTATTGTATAGCTTTTGCCTTACAATATAAAGCGCCTTGGGGCAACTGTTCATTGTGATTTGGCGCTATATAAAAAAAATTGATTTGATTTTGATTTGATTCCCAGACACATGCAACATTTTGACATACACAATGAAAGTGAATTGAAAACAAACATTTACCTAAAGGAAAGTAAACTATGGAAGTAAATCTTTTTGAAGTTTTTGAGGCTGAATAATTTGAAATTCAACTTCAAACTCTGATTTGAATGCTAAACATATTCAACCTTAAAAATTCAAATTCAAACTCTGATGGCACAGATTTACTTCCATACCTAACGCCTATGAAACAATTTGAAACAATTGAAAGGCCATCTCTCATATGGATGGGACACATATGGAGGACAACAGAATCCCCAAAACTGCCTTCAAGTAGAAACTAAAAGGAAAGCACACCTTGGTAAGACCTAGGAAAAGATGGAGAGAAAGCATACAGGAGCTGGAGAGACAGCATAAAAGGAGATGCTGACGAAATTCAGACTGGGCAGACTAGAGCAGGAAGGGGTCTTCCAAGACGGTGAAGCATTGAAGAGACGATGCTCTAGACTGACAGACCCTAAGGCATGGGTGGGCAACGAGGGCCAAGACAGTGCAGTCGTTCCTTTCAGGTGGATTTGCTGATGAGCTTCTTCCCTGAACATAAACACTTGATCATCAATAAAATCACCTGCTGAGGTGATTGGTGGCAAGGATAACTTGCAGCGTCTAGCCCCTTCATAGCACATGAAACAATGCATAACTTGGCCTTGCTGTAGCACTGCTACACTTCGGGGAGCTTTGGTGGCCGCTGTCTATCCTGAAAGGTACTAATCCATTAACGCACCAAAAATCCTGTTGCTTGTACTCACCTTGTCACTACCACAGTGCCAGTGCCAGTCTGGTGCACTCTGGTTTAAATGGAATGACCAATGCTTGATTCTTTATTATGGTCAGACTGCAACAGTCCAGTCCCACTTTTTTTTTCGTGCCCCATCACAAAAATCGTTCAATTTTCATGACACTTTTTTTCATTTTTAAATTTATAATCTTCCCCTTCTTCTAATTCTAACCACAGTGTAAGTGTCTACCCTCCCCTAACCACCCCCCCCCCCCCCCCCCCCCCCAGACCTCCCTCCCCGGTCACCCCACATTTCAAGCCCGTCACGAATTAATTTGTACCCCTGTCACGAAAAGCACGCCATATTTGTGCCCCCATTACAAACCCATAGATTAATGTACTTTTTGTAATGCCGCCACTGTGAGACTGGGATGACTGCAACACACCGGTGCCTAAAGAATGCTGGCCCTTTGTAACCCGGTCCCTTCTTTGCGCTGATGTTTTCTTGCCACTTAGCAATGTGCACTCATAGATTCCCCAAATGGATTTGCACCCTCTGTGTGAGTGATTTTTGATAGATATGCTAACAAAGACAATCGTGATGCTTTTTGCAATCTGTTGTGTCGTCAAGCTGATGTGCTGTATATTTGTACCTTAATCACCGCAATAAAATCCTACAGCACTCCTCTTTACACAAGCAGATACAGTACACGCCGCTTTAAGGTTTAATATACTTCATCATTTTGAGGATATCTTCTTTCTGAAGGTTGTACTTTACGTCAAAAGCATTATGTGGAAGCAGCAGATGATACAAAACACAGACGATATACATTTTATGACTTTTCTTTTCGACTGGGTGAAATCCAGCCATTGTACTTGGTCTTTCCATACATTTACACATATTCCCGTGCATTTTTAGTCTTTGCTGAAGACAGAACGATGTCTCTTTGATGCGCAACAGGCTCCAGTTCCCCTTTTCTTCAGAAGATGAGAACCATATTCCTTGGGGATGAGAACATTCTTTTGCAGCATGCATGTATATTTTATTGTCGATATCTAAAGAGCTGTGGCACAGAGCTGCATGAGAAAGGGTCAGAGAAGTGGCTAAAAATGTCTCAGTACTGGGTTTATCTGCTAGATGTTCACAAACATCATCGATAATGTCTGACGTGAAATTTCTCGCTTGTCTCCATTCTTCAAAAATGTCAATTTTATTGTGCTGGAACGTTCTCAGGAGAGCCTTCTGAATTTCATGAGTTTTTGGAAAGCCTGTTTGAACTCATCATTGAACACAGTGTAGATAATTGGATTGATGAGGGAGTTCAGGTATCCCAACCATGTGAAAATGTCAAAAAGCACGGGGTCAAACCAACACTCTTTACATATGCCTATGATGAGCGTGTCGATGAAGAACGGTAACCAGCAGATGATGAATGCACCCAGGATAATGCCCAACGTCTTGGTTGCTTTCCTTTCCCGCACTGCGCACAGTCGTTTCCTTTCCAGCACACTGTCTGCCAGCTTTACTTTCACACTATTCATGAACAGAGGCGACCCACCTCCTCCGCCTCCTGCATTCCCCGTGCCAGAGTGTAGGTGTGCTTCCTGGTTTGAGGCGGAATTAAGAGAACAGAGAGAAGAGCCTGCGGAGGTCTGGATGAGCTGCGCTGTAGTGAAGCGCTTCCCAGAATACGCTGGACTTTTAAAGATATGGGAGCGAGCAGCAACATAGATCCGTCCATAGAGGATGATAAGAAGCACTGTGGGGACGTAGAAGGCGCCAAAGGTGGAGTATAAGGTATAGGAGATCTGATCTGTATTCACCACACACTCTGTCAGCTCCTCTTGGGCTTTGGCCTGCCGCCAGAAAAGTGGAGGCATAGAAATCGATATGGAGATCACCCACACCACAGCAACCATGATTCCTGCCCGGCGCATAGTGCGGCGTTTTGAGTACTCCAGTGCATCTGTAATGGCCCAGTAGCGATCTAAAGCGATCACGCACAGGTGCAAGATGGATGCAGTGCAGAACGTGATATCAGATGATAACCAAATGTCGCAAACAATTTGCCCCAGAGACCAGGTCTTGCTCACAGTGTAGAGGATACTAACTGGCATAACTAGGATAGACACCAGCAGGTCTGTGACAGCCAATGAGCCGATCAGGAAGTTGGCAGGGGTGTGAAGCTTCCTAGTCATAAATATTGTGGCTATAACAAAGGCGTTGAAGAGCACCGTAGCCAGGGTGACAAGAGCCAAGAGCACTGACAGCGAGATCTGTAGACCCAACAGCGTGGGCTCGTCCCAGGATGCTGGAGTAGTCGTAACGTCAGGAAGCTCTGTGGTGTTGCTGCTATAGTACAAGTCCAGTGACCTGTTATCCAGAGCCATCTTGTTTCTAGTTGACCCTTGTTTGTGCAAATTTCAGGCAAGTCTCATCACTTCCCATTTGGGTAATTCAGGCGTAAGTTTGAGAGTTGGAAAACTGTGGCATGGCATTGGCAATTTGGCTTCTAAGTGTTCAAGCTGTCTTTTGGACCCTTTTCAATTGTAGATGTCGTATTGTGAATTCCAAAAATACTGATTTTTTCTCAGTGCAGTAGGCACCAGGGAGACTGATCCAAATTTGTATTCAGCGTTTGTCCTTTTCTCTGTTCCCAGTGTACGTATCTCATCTCCAGCCAGCAGAAAGCCGGCAACAGTACTTTGGGGCCAGGCCTTTCTATCTCTCGAATGCTGTAATGGGCTCTTCCTTTTCAATAAACCGAAGCAAAGAACCACATATAGGACAATGATGACCTCAGATACACAGGTTTGGTTGAAGTCTCTCTCTCTCTCTCTCTTATCTGGTCTTGCATCAAGATGAAGCCTCTAAAATCAGGTAGGACCTGAAACTACCCAGCTCTTGTGTCTTTTATGAGTTTGGAAACTGAGACTGTTGCACTAAATGGATTCACATAAAAATGAGAGGGGGAAAAAAGCCCACGATTGATCCAGGCTGCTCGTAAGTAAGTTGTCAATAACCGTTAAATTTTTTGGCACTTGTACAAAACATTGTTGGTCACTGAAATTCATCCATCAGCAGGCTTTCCGTACACTCGTTCAAATATTTAGTTCATGTTAAAATCTTATGAGTGTATGGGCTTCTTCTCTTTTTCCAGTAAACAGCAGTGTTGTCCGTAGAGATAAGAACAGCTCAGGAGGTGACTTCTGCAGTAATTTCATCCTATATGAGACAAATGGAAGAAGACAAAAAAGAAAAAATATATATTTATAGTTATTTTCAAATGTATTCACCCTTAATACATTTGCACATTAACAAACGTCTGGTTCATACATGCACATAAATGGTTTAATCTCTGAAATGTAGCAATAACATGTCATTTGTGAATCTTGTTTTACTTTTATTAGGGGGCAGAGCAGGGGCCTCATCTATAGATATCTGAGTAGAATCAGAGCTAAAAGTGTGCACGAGCACCAGTGGTGGGCACAGTTCCGCTAATCCGCTAACTGCTAATTAGCAAAGCTAACTTTTTTTGCTAGTGGATTAACTTTTCAGCTAACTTCGAAAACCATCAGCAGACTAATTAGCTTCCGGTAAATTTCAGTCTGCTAAGGTTTTTTTTTTTTTTTTTTTGCTGGCAAAGTTAATAAAGCTGAATGGTCAAAAACGTTTGTAAACCTTAAAATTATACATGTTAGTTCTTGTCTGTTACGTGTTTTGCAGCAGTCAGGCAGCTGTGAGAAGCTGAGCTCGACTCTACCCCAGCACAAGGGGCCTGGTTGCCAGGCTGCTACAAAAAAGAAGTAATTTATATTCAACATACAGTGACATGTGGCAGGAGACATCAAAAATAAAACAGTTTTCACTCATGGTTTTGATTGATATACTTACCTATTTACATTAAATGTATGATTCTCAAAAAAGTGATCGTGTGATCGTTGGTTGTTATTCACACTCCCATCCAGTAGAGGGCAGTGTTCTATGCATTTTGACTATCTTCCACTAAAGTTTTTGGCGGTTTATCGGTTTAGCGTTATAAAAGTTAACTTTTCAGTTAGTGAATTAGCAGTTATCAAAGCTAACTTACTGGTTAGCTGTGCTCACCACTGGTCACAGTCACAGTCGTAAAATTATGGTGAAATGGTTTAGCATGTGTGTGAACGTGAGGTGCCATCCCATCTTTAGCCACAAATGGATGGAGACATAAATCAAGTTAGGTCTGGCAGCATGTGCTGGTGCTGTGTGCCTCTGCATTCACCACACCACAAAGCTGCTATTCACCCTATTGTGTTTTCAAATCCTGCAAAATCTCACAAAACTTCAAAGAGGTCGCCGCGCTGCGAGATGTCAGTAACATTGAGAAATGCATTGAGACGCTCTTATCAGGCTGCACAGCATCAACATTGCAACATAAAACTCTTTGTATATTGTGCCTAAAACTCTTGTGAATATATTATCTGGGTTTTTAGCTGTTGTTAGTGTGTTTGTTTTATGCAAACATGCGAGAAGCACAGGTTTGTCCTCCGTTACTTACAATGGGAATTGCTGTGAGCTGCGATCGCTTCCTGTTCACATCATTCTGGGGGAAAGTGAAGTTTGCTCTTTAACGTCCTGATTATTGTCCTTTACAACACTCTTTGTCCAGTTTGTTCCAGAGTAATATATATATATATATATCTATCTATATATATATATATATATATATATATATATATATATATGTATGTATATAAAATATATATATATGTATGTATGTATATAAAATATCTGAAATTTGGTTTGTGTTTATTATATTTCACGCAGGTTAAATGTAGCAGACATGGATTATTTGGAATATTTGTTTTTTTCAGGGTCTCATGCAGTCTCTTATTAATGTGATGAAAAACATAAAAAATTACATTTCAGTAGTATAATGTTCATTTGCAATTGCTGTCATGTGGATTCTCTATGCTATTTTGACTACAGCGACTCTCTGGTACGCAAGGGATCATGGGATATCTCAATAGGGCAAATGGGTCCTGGACACAACATGGGCAGTAGATGTAAAAATGACAACGTTTATTTTACGCTAGCTGTGATACCAGTGTTGCACTGTGCACTGCTTTGCGTAACAAAGAACATAGGGTCTTTTGACATAGGGTTCCCCAAATCTTGACATCTTAATACAAGTCTCCAACTTAGCCTCATACCTTAAAATACATGGTGATTTGAATAATGGACTTAACAACCACATAATTTGCACTATTGTCCTAAGTTTTTACAATTACGGTCGGATGAAGTGGAGCATGTGTGCATCCTGTGTCTCACTGTCTCTAGCACATCTTAGAAACACTCTTTGTTCCAACTGCTAATCACCCAGAAACATCAAACTCTAAAACTAGCCGTGTATCTGGTTGCAGCTAGGTGGTCGATGCGCATCCCCTTGGCTTTGTTGCACATTTATGGCAAACGTACAAACCTGCTGAAGTAAATGAAGACATTTCATTAGCCCTTTTAGCCACTTATACACCATTTCACAATACAACCTTAGTGTCATGCCCACAAGAAATGTATGCATTATCCAGTGTAAAAGCTGTATGCATTACCAAATAAGTTCACCTCATTCTATGAAATGTTTTCATACTCTGACTTATGTTCTTGCCAGGCTGCTCAAAGAAATCCCAAGAACCAGAAATTATACAGAGTATAATAGAGTACACTAGAGTTTCGGGTAGTATGGGAGGACTGTGAAAACCCCTCTGCTGCAACAGAAAGCCCAGAATCTACAACGATCCAAGACCACTCAACAAAATGTTGGAACATAGGAATTTTCTACTTGCAACAATTGACAATATCCTGCCAGACTCATACAAGGCAAAAGTTTTCATGGTCTGTGACGTGAAACATGGCTTTTCACATGTGAAACTCTCAGAGGAATCAAGCTGCCTGACCACATTCACCACACCTTTTGGTAGATTCTGTTGGCTGATGGATGGCTGTGGGTATCAGTTATGCACCAGATGTTTCTCAACAGAAGTTAATGCAAGCACTAGAGGGTTTAAAAGGTACTTATGTCATAGCAGATGACATACTGACAACAGTATCAGGTGACACACTAAGGAGTACAAGAAAAGACCATAAGCTGAGACAGTTTTAACAGAGACGCAGAGAGAGCAACAGTAAGCTGAATGTGGAAAAATCCAAACTGAAGACGCAGGAGGAGCCAGAGGACATCTGCTAACAGCAAAGAAACTGAAATTGGATCCAGAAAAGGAGAGGGCCATCTTGGAAATTCTACCGACCACAGATGTAAAAGGTATCCAGAGGATGGTAGGATAAGTCAAAGTTCTCTGAACATCTGTCAGATGATTGTGAGATCTTGAGACAGCTCACACACAAAGAGAGTCTCTGGGAGTGGTCAGAAGTGCAGGAGAATACATTCAAAAGTCTAACAGACAAGCTGGCACAAGTCCGGGTTTTGAAGTACTCCAACCCAGGGAAACAGCCTATGCTGTAGTGTGATGCAAGTGAAACGGGTCTGGGGGCTGTACTGACAGAGAGAGGCAAACCAGTGGCCTATGGGAGCACAGCATGGGACTTACGAGTGTCGTCTGTGAGGCTAAACACAATTGTTGCTGCAACACGGGTAGAAAATTAGCTGCAGATGCTGATAAACACTATCCAGAAAGGGTGGCCACAGAACGAAAAAGACCTAGACTAGGCTTGTGATTGTTGCGGGGGTTTTGGGGAACAGAACTCTCAGTTGACTATGGTGATCCCACTTCACAGGTCCATGAGCTTTACCACTTGTTGTGGACTGCTGGTCACAATGATCATGGGACTTTAAAAGTATCTAAATGCTTAGTTTCATCATCTCTGTCTTGCATGTTTGGCAACTCTTTCCTGTGCTTTGTTCTTTAAATATTTTTTGTTGTTGGTAGTGTGACTAAAGCAGATGGTCACCTTTCTGAGTCTGGTTTGCTTGAGGTTTCTTCCTACAGTCATAAAAAGAAGAGGAAGTATTTGCTTACCACTGCTGCCTATATGCTTGCACTGGGGTTGGTGGGGCATAACCTTAGACCTTACCCTTGTGAAGCACCTTGGGTGACATATGTTGTGATTTGGTGCTAATAAATTAAACTGAGGTACCTTCAGAAATAATTTAGTGTTGTTCTTTCCAGGATGAGCTGCGCTCCCAAGATGGACTGGTTTTTGAAGTCTTCACTCTGGGAAGACACTGGAGAACAAGAGAATGTGTCCATTGGAAAGGAATGAATGAACACATAAAGACATTTATTCCAAAATTTGAAACTTGTGGTCCATAGTAAACAGAGAGTCTACAGCCACATGAGGTTACAAACAGGCCATGGGCCAAAGTAGGCCCAGACCTATTCAGTTACGAGAACAGAGATTACTTGGAAATTGTAGACTACCAGTCTCACTTTTGGGAAACTGATGACCTTCCAGATATGAGATCCAACACAGTAAGTAAGTTAAAGGCCCACTTTGCAATTCTGGATATTGTAATTTCGGACAACGGGCCCAGTACACATCCATGGAGTCCCATAATTTCAGCCAGAAATGGGAATTTGCACACATAACTTCCTCACCAGGGTACCCACAATGTAATAGGATAGCAGAGTCAGCTGTCAACAGCCAACCGAGGAGAACAAGACCTTTACTTAGACATATTACACCACCAAAATATGGCAACACAGTCTGATGACAAGTTCAGCAATTTCAATTTCAATTTATTTTCATTTATATAGCCCCAAATCACAACAAGGTTGCCTCAGCACAAAGGTTTTTTTAATACAACACAAACTCTTCTACCTATCGAAGATAGCCTTTTGGGAACCTTAGGCGATGAAATTGAATAGTTCTGACCAGGGCTCTGAACCAGAATTTTTTCCCAACTGTTTTGTTCTGAACACAAACAGTATTTTAACGTTTCTGGTTTTGGGTTCCACCCCAAAACTGATGTTCCTCAACTGGTTAAAACACAAAAATATCATTCCCAAACTAGTTAATAGCATTCCATGTCAGCTGTGGGACACCAAAAACACTGTATCTGTCAGACCTGTACGTGGCACTGTAACTCTTGGCACAAAAAATGGGGAAAAACACAATAGAGCATACTGCAGCACGCAGCAGAAGCTGGAACTTTTCAAAATGGGACACTGAGTAAAATAAAGCCTTTTAAGAGAAAGAGGGTCCTTGCTCATCACCTGAAAAAGACTTATTGCAAATTTAAAGCAAAGCAGTGTTGTTCTTGTATTTTTAAAAGACACAGAACTGATAACAGTTAAGATGTGAAAACCACTGACAAAACACTGGGAAATGATGACATAAGACAACAGTTGTGCAGAATTCATTCTCACATTAAGTTGATTTGAATCTATCCAAACCTTTGCATATTCTATGTTCAATTCAGACAGGAGTGCATACCTTTGACCTTCTTTGGATACATTAACTGCCTTATTAACTGCCAGATAACATCTTTCTTATTATTTTTTATTTATTTATTCTATTTTTTGTGACCACAGTCAAATCCGGAAGCATGCACTGGCGCCTGTATTGATGCATCAATCACACCACGTAACCACTCTCAGCCTTGCAGAGAAGCCTGTGCAAACCCACTGCTGTCCATTGATTGGCTTAGCAGCAAAAGCTACAGTTCTGACACGATCATAACCATAACAATAACCCCTAACCATAACAAAGCTGCACTATTTATGTACGTTATTAATATGGCCATGTATGAATAGTCACTTCCCAAAGGCATTCACACACTGAGTAAATATGAAGTCTTAATCTGACCTGTTATGTCATTTCAGTTGGATTCATCGTCACAGCCTGACGAGGAGATGTTCTTGTTTTGGAAGACAATGTATGGGATATACTTTAATTGCTTATCATGGACATTACTGAAGAAAAGCAGCGTTTTTAACCCTCAAACGATCAAGCTATTTTAGCGACTAATATGACAGAGTGGGGTTATTTATGCCCCCAATGACTTTATATTGGAATACTTCTAGATAAATGACTGTTTTAGGGTTCTTCATATTTATTTCAGTCTCTAATATATTTGTCCATCATCCTTTTCATCCTCACTCTGGGCATCAAGAATCAGTCTCAATGCTTGTGCAGCTGCAAATCTTGCTGTTCTAGGTCTCTTGGCCATGCTTCCTTGCAAAACAAACTAGTCAAGTTGGTGACCAGCAGTGTGGTATTAATAGATCAGTAAGATAAGTTAAGAAGTCTGAATTCCTGAAAGATTTTGTGTGTGATGAGTGAAAGATAATAAAAAAAATGTATGTTTTCTCCTACTCTTTGTAGATTTATTCAACATGTATGGAGCAGCAATGTTTCAGTTAGTACTGTATATGTAAACTGTTCATAGTATTTAGGACAAACAGTAGTTCAGTCTGACTGCTATGATTTTACACATATTCTTGCATTTGGAAAGCTAATGTCAAATCAGGTGTCTTTGGGTTAAAAGAAAACATAAAACAATGTACATTAGAAGAAAGGGTTGTATTGTGAAGTGGGGAAAAAGGGAAGAAAGATGTAAGGATGGGATTGTTTGGAATGTTGTTGCTGGCAGAGATAGAAAAAGCGGGCGGGGGGGGGGGGGGGTACTGGGAGATGCAGTGGAGAAGCAGACATTCTCTATAACTTGTGAGTTAACACAATAAAGCAGCCCTGTAAGCAAGGCTAAGAAGACAAAACAAGCTGAAACAGCAACTGTCTGAACCAGAAAACTGCATTGTTTGCTGTCAGTTCATTTCAGCAACTGCTCAATATTTATTTATTTATTTATTTTATAAATGTAAAGAAAATGGTCATTTCTCTCCCAAATCTAACTTCCTCTGTGGACCCAAGGTGGTTCCATTGTGTGGTGGATCTGGCAACACGTGACTCCCACCAACCTTATTATATATTTAATTAGCACTGCTCCCACCACCACCACCCCAAGCTATGAAGGCAAATTATGACGTTGAAAGTATATATTGACTGTCCAATCACAACAGACAAATCAAATACATTTCAAAAAATGCTAGAGTGAATGTCAAATAATGCCTTTGATCATAGATTATTAAATATGGTCTTGCATTTGTTGTTGTTATTACGCATTATCTATATATTAAGAGTCAAATGGCCTATGTGTACATGCGGGTGTGAGTGCAGGCGTGTGTGTGTGTGTGTATGGCTTTGATCACGGAGAAACTGGGGAGAGCTGACATTTGCCGTTTGGTTTGCTTATGTACTATGGGTCAAAGATGAACGGAGCAAAAACGAAAATTTGATAGGACAAATATGTTTGGAGAAATTAGGGGTATTAGCTAACAACGGTGAACAATGGACGCTGATAATGAAATTCTGGACTCACATTCCAGCAGGGGGCAGTAAATCAATGATTTATTAAAAGCAAAGTGGCGTGTGTCTACGTGTATGCGTGCGTACGTATGTGGCACCTTGGGATTTAGTAAATTCAATGAAAGTGCATAATAGAATTGCAAATACATTAAAAATACATGGATTACACAAGAAAGAGAAAACACTTATTTCCATTGTGGTCCATTTAAAAATCAAAAATAGAAGTAATAACAAAATAAAATAATAATAATAATAATAATAATAATAATAATAATAATAATAATAATAATAGTGTGTATATGATAACAAGAACCTAAACAATTTTTAAATACATTAAGACATGAAATTGACATTAAAAATAAGTAATTAACAGGAAATAAAAGGGTTTAGTAGTTTCTCAAAAAACTGTTGAGGCTAAGGTTCTAAAAACATTCTGGACTCACACACCATTCCAACTCATTATAGAAATTTTGCAAATTTATTACCACCCTTGAAAAATGTCAGCTACCTATTTTATAAGCACTACCCAATCTAGACTCTGTGGATCCCCACGGGCAGCGCACTAGTTATTATTATTATTATTATTATTATTACGTATTATCATTATATTATTATAAATCAAGGGAGAGAGATGTGCTCAGCATATGTGTTATGTCCAATTCATTTCTGTTGCTCAAAGAGAGAAATGAAAAAGATTTATTCGTAAATTGTCTTCACACACCAGTGAGCTTTCATATGATTTTTGAAAATGGTTAACAAAGCTCCTCAAAAAAGGCGGCTGTGTTTACTACTGTAATTACAAATGCTTGTCTTTAAACACTTAATGCCTCATCCTGATGACATCTTACAAGTGTTAAGAGGGAATAAGAAGTTGCTGCATTAACTTGTGATGTATTGACAGCCGGGCCTCTAACAGATTATTACCTATGTTAATGAAGATGGGCGGAGGTTATGTTTTCACCCGTTTGTTTGTTTGTTTGTCTGCTTGCGAACAGCCTGTAACCCACAATTTTCATATATCATTATGAAATTGTTACAGAGAATTTACATCCTAACAGGCAAGAACTAATTCCGTTTTTGAAGGTCGCTGAAGGAATTAAAAAAAAATCATAACTGTCAAATAAGATCCAATTTCTTTCATATTTGAAAGCCTTATGTAGGATGGTGTCTTCTATCGAATAACAAAAGTTTGATCGGGATCTGATCCAAATGATAGATTCTGTGGCCATTTACATGTAACACTGAAAACCCCATTTCATATGAAAGACATGCGGACGGGTCCGCGCGTCGGGATGCAGCCGACGCGATGCTCCGCCACAGGAAAAACACCTCTGTTGAAAGCCTTAAGGACAAGTTGGAACATGTCCTGCTGTTAAACAATTTCTCATATACTCACTCCACTGAAAGCCATCAAAAGCCGCCTGGATTTTACAAATGGTTATCAACACGGAGGTGTTTTTCCTGTGCCGCCGCACCGCGTCGGCTGCGTCCCGACGCGCGGACCCGTCCGCACGTCTTTCATTGAAAAAATCTCCTTTAACAGTGGAATATCCGGATAAAATGCTGAAACCGACTTCTGAAACTTCTCTGTTCTCTCACGACGTCCTGGATCAATACAGCCTGAAATGTGGAGGTTTTCAGCTTGAACAGGCTGATGACGGCGGCTGAGAGCGCTGCACGACGTCTCGCACCGTGGGAAGTCCTTAAAGCGACAGAATCACCTCAAAATCTCTCATCAGCCGTTAAAATTTTCACTGAAAACCAGCTTAATTTTTCGAACCGTGTCCACTTCGATGTGTCTCACAGGTTTAGAAAAAATTTTGATCAAACAAAGCGCCAGTCTCTCAGCAACTTCTCAGACAAAGGAATTCCGACGAGGGGCTGGACGACTCCTCCCACAAGGAGTGCTGACAGGCGAATGACGTCACCGACAGGCGTGGAAAAACTCACGCATGCGCACGAGGGTTCAAGCATGTCTGACGTAAAAACATATGAATGAAATCCATATAGTTTTTGAAAAAAATAAAAAGGACCGTTGCTTTATTGACAGACCTCGTATATTTTACATTATATCTCAATCAAACGTGCCCCAATCACTCTCATATTTGAAGGTGGGGTGCAGACTGGCACTCACTATCGCCTGAGAAAGTTTGAACTGGATTAGATCCAGATTGTGGATTTTGTGGACATTTGAATTTAATATTGAAAAGCCCATTTAGCAGGGGTGGTGGTTAATGCGCTTGGTTTCAGTGCAGAAGGTTCCGGGTTCAAATACCACCCCTGCCACATTTCTCCATGTAATGTGGAGTTGCGTCAGGAAGGGTATCCGGCGTAAAACCTGTGCCAATTCAACATGCAGATCCACCTTGGATTTGCTGTGCTGACCCCGAGTGCAAACAAGGGAGCAGCCGAAGGGACTTACTCACTTACTATTGAAAAGCCCATTTGGTGTACATTTTGCATTATATCTCAATCAAAAGTGGATCAATCACTCTCATTTGTGACAATGAGGTATAAACTGGTACCCTGAAGGATTAGACTAAGTTTGATCCACATCTGATCCATATTGTGGATTTAGCAGATATTTCATTTTAACATTGAAAAGCCCTTTTGATATATATTTTGTATTATATTTTAGATTATGAAAAGCAACTTCCATCAGGAGTTTTAACCTTGAAAATATTTTTCCAAGGTAGAAACCTGTGGAACTGTACACTAATTTTCAAATATGAGAGTGACTGGGGCACTTTTGATTGAGAAATAATTTAAAATATACATTAAATGGGGTTTTAAGCGTGAAATTTAAATGGCCACAAAATCTGTAATCTGGATCAGATCCGGATCAAACTTTATCAGGCGACAATGAGTTCCAGTCTGCACATCACTTTCAAATATGAGAGTGATTGGGGCACGGTTGATTGAGATATAATTAGGGAATAACTCTGTTGTGTCTGATGATTTGCGAACGTTCATGCTGGATTTTACAGTCACAAATTGAGTTTTAACAGTAAAAAGGAGTAACATGTCACCGGTAAAATGGATATTTGCAACTGTAATCCAGCATTAACGTTCAAAAATCATCAGACAGAAGGGGATTATTCCCGTTCTAATCCAATTCCAACGTTTGCACGGTTTATTTTTCTGTAAGCAGTTCAGTCGGCGAATCGTTGTGAAAGGGTGTGGTCGACTTGTCAAACCTTACCGTCGCAACAGGGTCTTCGTGCCAAACCGGAAATTCTGCGAGCAGACCCACAGATTTCTCCATCTTGTCAACTGCATTGAGTTAAATCCACGGTAAATCCATCAATCAATCCAGTTAAATCCATTAAATCCATGCATTTCGGGATCGTCGTTGCTACACTTGTTTCTGTCCCTGTGCCACTGTTGACACCTGAGCAGCAACGCGTAACACATCAAATGTGAAACGGTTTTAATATTTTGCCACTGTCCACACAATATTTTATGGTCTGAAATCTCACATGATTAATCAATCACCTTTGCGGAAAAATGTAATTGGATTGGAATGTAAAATATACATTAAATGGTGTTTTCAATGTTAAATTTACATGGCCACAAAATCTGGAATCCAGCTCAGACATGGATCAAACTTCATCAGGCGATAGTGAGTGCCGGTCTGCACCTCACTTTCAAATAAGAGTGATTGGGACACGTTTGATTGAGATATAATGTAAAATATACATTAAATTGGGTTTCAATGGCCACAAAATGTGTAATCTGGATCAGAATCAGATCAAACTTTGTCAATCGATACAGGATACCATTCTACTTAGCACTAGTTATGCATTTTTATAAATTAAAAAAAAAAAAAAAATCAATGTTAAAGGATAGGGATTTTTCCAATTTTCCAAGATTTTTCATGACTTTGACCTATGACCTTTAAAAAGGAATCAGTTCTTGCCTATCAGAATATGAATCCTCTGTAAAAATTTCATAACGATATATGAAAAACTGTGGACTCCAGGCTGTTCACAAACAAACAAACATGGATGAAAACATAACCTTTGCCCAACTTCATTGGCAGAGGTCAAAAAGTAGTCATATTATAACCTGAAGAGATCAAGACTTTCACCCACTTTTTGAAAAGTGTCTCATGAAGTCTAGAGGGGGAGCAGTAAATCTGAAGGTGAGGCACCCTGTCAATCAATTTATCAACTGCTGCACTTTAGACATTACACGGGATATTAAACATTAAACATCCAATATATAATCAGATTTGTTGAATTCTTATTATTTTTGCAAGTCACAGCACATGCAACAGTGCCCTTTTTGACCACCATTTCTGCAGACGTTCAGGAGTTTAACATAAACCCAGCATGTAAATATCATTCTGAATATCTCACATTATAGCAAAAGGACAAATCTTAAGATCCAAAGCATTAAAAGATCTGCTTCAGCTCTGCTCCAAAACCAGACTGCACCATGACATTCAAAGAGGGTAGTCAACTGCTGGCTGTGCTCCGTCAAAGGCTCACATGCTGTATGAGAGCGATGAAAAGGGCACTGAATACTGATGCTACCCACCAGGCCAAACGATGTGCTTAACAACATCCACACAAACACGAACGCTCCTCGACTGACAGAACTCAGATACAACGTGAATGTGCTGCTCAAGCGGAATAGCTGATGAGATGAAAATTCTAGTGTACGTGTGATTGTATGCAACAACCCGTTGATTTGTCACAAACCTTGTGCACCGTAATTTTGATAATTTGCAGTACAGTGTGTCGTTATCCATCACTTGCAAGAGGCACTTCCGATGTCAACGTTAACATTAGCGTGGATTGTACAGACGGTGGCCGGAGTAGACGCCCAATGAATTCTTTTTTCACAAATGAAACCCATTGCAGAATTTCTAGATAATAATAATAATAATGTAGGAAAACTGTGAATCATTTGCTGGAATTGCACCTGTGATTTGGTCACGACTTGTGTACACAGTAAACATATAGTAATGACTCATCCACTTCCAGGATTCTGATATTGACAATATTCCAAAATGCTCAACAGGCTTGGGCATATCGCTATCATCCAAAAAGTGGTGCAAATAATTGTAAAACTATATGATCAATTTAAAAGCAGTGGAGGGCAGCACTGTAGCTTAGTGGTTAGCACTGTTGCCTCACAGCGAGAAGGTCGTGGGTTCAATTCCTGTGGCCTTTCTGTGTGGAGTTTGCATGTTCCTCTGGGTGCTCCAGTTTCCTCCCACATCCAAAGACATGCGGGTTAGGTGGATTGGAATCTTTAAAATTGTCCGTAGGTGTGTGTGTCTGTGTTTGTTTGTCTATTTGTGGCTCTGCGACAGACTGCCATCCTGTCCTGGGTGTACCCCGCCTCGTGCTCTATGTCTGCTGGGATAGGCTCCAGCCCCCCACGACCCTTAATTGGACTAAGCGGTAGAAGATGAATGAATGAATGAAAAAAGCAGTGGAAGTTGGTGATCATTATCAGTATCATCATCAACATCATCATATACGAGGTCTGTCAATAAAGTAACGGTCCTTTTTATTTTTTTTCAAAAACTATATGGATTTCATTCATATGTTTTCACGTCAGACATGCTTGAACCCTCGTGCGCATGCGTGAGTTTTTCCACTGCCTGTCGGTTACATCATTCGCCTGTGAGCACTCCTTGGGAAGGAGTGGTCCCGCCCCCTCGTCAGATTTTCATTGTCTGGAAATGGCGGAATGAAAAGGACTTTTTTTCCATCAGAATTTTTTCAGAAGCTGTTAGAGACTGGCACCTGGAAACCATTCGAAAAATTTATCTGGCTTTCGGTGAAAATTTTACGGGCTTCACAGAGAATAAGGTCTGTTAGTACAGCTTTAAGGACCCCTTTAAAGACGCTCGGCGCGCCACGCTCCGAGCTGTGACAATGCGGCACGAGGCACCGGACCATTTCTAAACGGATGGCTCTGTGGATACGAGACCGTCGTGTGCTCTTTCTCTGGTTATCACAAGAGCTGGACATCAGCCATTTACCGGCAGATTTCACTTTTAACAAGAGATTTTGTCATGGAAAACCGCGCAGAGGCTTCGCGCGTAAAGACCGATTCACTTTGGAAGCGAGACAAAGGAACACCTCCGTTTCAGCGTGTCAGAGGACAAGTTTGGACATGTCTATCTCGGCTTTCAATGCTTACCAGTCCAGTAAGTATCAATGAAATTGTGGAGAGCTGGACATGTCCTTAAAGCTGTATTAACAGACCTTATTCTCTGTGAAGCCCGTAACATTTTCACCGAAAGCCAGATAAATTTTTCGAATGGTTTCCAGGTGCCAGTCTGTAACAGCTTCTGAAAAAATTCTGATGGAAAAAAAGTCCTTTTCATTCCGCCATTTCCAGACAATGAAAATCTGACGAGGGGGCGGGACCACTCCTTCCCAAGGAGTGCTCACAGGCGAATGACGTCACCAACAGGCGTGGAAAAACTCACGCATGCACACGAGGGTTCAAGCATGTCTGACGTAAAAACATATGAATGAAATCCATATAGTTTTTGAAAAAAATAAAAAGGACCTTTACTTTATTGACAGACCTCGTATATATATATATATATATATATATATATATATATATATATATATATATATATGTATTCAAGCCCAATGTGCCCAGTATCCGGAATAAAAATGAGCAGTTGCAGTTTCTTATTGGCAATTAGCTAGCTAGTTAGTAAGCTCATTTCAACTTGGGGAGGGTCCACTAGTCTTAAGATCCACTGGTCCTGGGGTCCACTGGTCCGAACCTCTTTATATTATTTGGTGGTGTATATTACAACCCCAAACTGATTCAGTTAACCCTAATACCTAATCCTAACCCCTAACCCTAACCAGGACTAGTGTACTCCAGGAATAGTGTATCCTAGGACTAGTGGAGCCTAGGACTAGTGTACTTCAGGACTAGTGGAGCCTAGGACAAGGACTAGTGGACCCTAAGTCTAGTGGGAAGTTCCCTTTCAACTGTAGTTTGTCAGAAGGAACCATGGAAGCTCGAGCCACAATTTGAGAAAATTAGATAGATTCTTTATTATTTCTGCTGCAGTTTCAGCAGTTCATTTTACTTTCAATTTGATGTGTTTATACAGTATTGATTCACAAAATAAGTATCCTCAAAGTACTTTGCAACAATTTTGATGCATATTTCCATTCTGTGCATTTCAGTACAGTATAGATTCCTTTTGAAAGGTGAGGACGGACCACTTGTCTGACTGATGGTTGCCACCCAATACACAAGGCAGTTACGTAGGGTAGTTAATGGGAAAAAGCAAGGCACCAGTGCATGCTCCCAGAACGGATTGATTTCAGTTTGCACAAGTAATAATACCTCAACACATTGTGTGGTAATGTCACATATATTTTGGAATGATGTATTATGACAATAATTAGCATTTTAAATAGCTAGGTAGTGGTACCTGTGAGCATGTAACTGGTAATCTGACAATTGAACCCAGTGACCTTGATCTTGACCAAAATGATTGACCTCCGACTGACCTTACGAGGGAAAACCCCAAGTTTGTGCGCCAAATTTGTTGCAGATCAGAATGAACAATGCTACTTTTGACTTTCAACCCCAAGGACCTTGACGTCAGTGATTGAGCTTTGGTAAATTTGGGGTCAGCTGGGCAATTCCAGAACACACCTATATATGTGTGCCAGGTCAGAGTCCATCCAACCATTTTCAATACCTACTTACTCCAGTTAAGGGTCACAGAGGCAGGGTGGGGGATGGGGGGGGGGGGGGGGGGGGGTTGAAGGCTATCCCAGCAGTCATAGGGCGTGAGGCGGGGTACACCCTGGACAGGACGCCAGTCTGTCACATGACTACTTATAGACAAGCAAACACATTTGCACCTGCACAAACATCTATGGTCAATTCGAAGTTTCCAATTCATCGAACACACGTTTTTTTTGGATGTGGGAGGAAGCCAGAGCACTCAGAGAGAACCCACGCAAACATGGGGAGAACATGCAAACTCCACACTGAGTCAAACCCATGATCTTCTTGCTGTGAGACAACAGTGCTAACCACTAAGTCACCGAGCTGCCCACCAAGTCAGGGTGAAAGATAATTTTGACCTTTGACCCCCATTACCTGACCATTGCCAAAATAAACCCTTTTGGGGAAAAACTGTCATCCACATGTCAACTTTGGGTTGAATTATCCAAACGACCTGGGATACGTAGGACAACAAACACACCTAAAATTTAACCTTTTCAACCTTGACCTTTAATCAAACTAATGCCTTCAGGGTAATTTTTGGTTCAACCTCTATACACACGGCACATTTGTGGGAAATTAGTCCAAGCACCTCAGAGTAGTCATGGAACAAACAAACAAACAAACAACAGCAATCCGAGATGTCTTACGTCTGCCAGTCTGGATATGGATCACCTCCAAAATTCAGTGGAGTCTTCCATGCCCTAATATCTATCTGTGGTGTAGATTTGGTAAGAATCTGTGAATTAGTTTTGACGTAATCCTTTAAAGCCTATATAAAGTGAAACTTGATCCGGAATCCGGATCCAGGTCACCTCCAAAATTCAGTGGAGTCTTTCATGCTCAGATATCGATCTGTGGTGCAAATGTTGTCAAAATCCATGCAGTAGTGCTGACATAATACTGCTAAAAAACAAACAAAAAAACAGACAAATAAATAAATAAACGCTCATTTATTATGTCCTTGGCGGATGTAATAAAGGAGCGTTTCTCATGTTATAGCACAATGATGTGTTACAGTAAACTTGTGTTATTAAATTTACAGCTTTAAATGAGGCACCATGGGAAAAACGGCACAAGGAACAAAAGCAATTATGCTGTCGGTTCATTATTAACTGTCTTGTTTTGCAGCTAAATCACGATTACAAATTGCAGGGAGAACCAACAGGAACAGTTAGTATCTGATAATAAAGCTCCATAGTCATAGTATTACTACAGTAATATTGAATGCACGCTGCTGTGACACGTGTAACAAAAAAATAGTTTCGGGCTGCATGTACAGTCATCACTCATGTTCCTGATCTAAACTGCTGTACTATAATATGGTTTTGGTGCATATCATTTCCTACAGCCATAAAATCCCATCTTTGATTGATGGCTGAGCGGATTATCTGTTTACAGATCAAAGAAGAAGAGGACAGAGCTTATCTCCTCAGGCTCTGGTTTACAGGACACTCAGATAATGAGGTCCATAATGAAAGAATGAGAGGAAAAGATTTCCAATCAAGAACAGGCCTTGTCTAAATTTGGCTGTAAACTGTTGGTGTAAAATATATTAGCTTCCACATCTGGCTTTGGAATTGAAGATGTAATAGAACGAAGCTTGTCTCTGTACATTTAGGTGTGCGTTCAACCTCCTGGGAAACCTTGGGGTAAGAATTGCCACCAAGCAAGTTAAAACATCACCAATTCTACTTGATCCGGTACAGACGAAGAGGAGAACCAAACCCCAGTGGAGGGCACAGCTGACTGAAATGTTAGCTTCGATAACCATTAAACTGCTAACTGAAACACTAACTTAACTTTTATAGCGCTAAACCAATAAAAAATTTAGCAGACGTTACCGTTAACTTTTAGTATTGACTCGGTACACTGTCGGCTACTGATGAGCCAGTTTTGAGTTTAAGCACCGCAGGGGCTGCTGGGTAAATTCAAAGGCGATCACAAACACAAAATGAACACACGAAAAATAAAAAAATAAAACCCCAAACAATGTCATCAGCTTTATGAAAAGCAGTAAATCGCAGTATTAGAAGTCCCAGTTCATCTCTATATTATATATTTATACGAGGTCTGTCCGAAAAGTAACGGACCTTTTTATTTTTTTCAAAAACTAGATGGATTTGAATCATGTGTGATTGCATCAGCCAAGCTTGAACCTTTGTGCTCATGCGTGAGTTTTTTCACGCCTGTCGGTTGCATCATTCGCCTGTGGGCAGGCTTTGAGTGAGCACTGGTCCACCCCCCTCGTCGGATTTTCATTGTCAGGGAAATGGCTGAGCGACTGCCGCTTTGCTCCATGAAAATCTTTTCAGAAACTGTGTGAGACAGCCAGGTGGAAACCATTCGGAAAATTCAGACGGCTTTCGGTGGCTTTTCAGTCAAGTGAGTATCCGAGAAATTGTGTAACAGCTGGACATGCCACAACATGTCCTGTGAGACTTCCAACATGGAGGTGTTTTTTGTTGTGCGCCATGAGCGGCTCCGTGCCGACGCACGAATTCCTCCGCATGTCTTTCATTACAAAATCTCCTGTAACAGTGGAATGTGCCGCAAAAGTGCTGATGTCCACATTTTCTGCGATTTCTCTGGTAGTCAGACGACGTCCCGGATTAACACAGCCTTCACTTTGGAAATGATCTGGTCGTTTCAGCCTGTCGATCGCCGCTTGAAGCACGGCGCGCCCTCCGCCGCTGTCGGCCGTCTTTAATCTGGTTGTAATGGTCCTTAATCTGTGTGATGCCGATAGAATCTTCACCGAAATGTTGTGAAAGTGTGAGAGCACGGACCCACAACAGGGGGCGCAAATGAACGGACAATGGATAAAGCCAAATACAACACTTTACTGTTGTGAAAGTGCACAACAACAACAGATTACAATATTAGATAAGCTCCAATACAAAATGTCATGTGGGCAGGCTCGAAGATAGGAGACGTCAGTCCGAAGTCGAACCGGAACCACACGATTTCCTCCGCCACCGAACCCCGGGAATACTGGAGCCGCCAAGTCCCGAACTCCCAGGTGGCCACTGCCTCCGCGTGTCAGATCTGGTACTGCTGGCGATGAGCAAACACAGTTAGAAGTGGGTGCGTGTGCACCCAGCAACACGTATGGTGGGAAACCACCTCCACCTCTCGTCGAAAAAAGGAACAGAATAAATGCTGTCCAATTCACACAAGCAACAGTTATTCAAAAACACAGTCAGCTGAGAAGTTACCTCTTTGGTAGAGCGATATCTCGGCAATGAGGTGGAGATGCCGTCTTGCTGATATACCACTGTCGATCCGATGATTGATGACAGCTGTCGCCGGTGATAAGTGACAGCTGTCACCCCGGCTGCTCCTGTGAGGCGGCAGCGCCCTCTGGTGCCTGGAGCCCACACTCCAGGCAGGGCGCCCTCTGGTGTTGGTGGGCCAGCAGTACCTCCTCTTCAGCGGCCCACACAACACGAAAGCCATCTGAATTTTCTGAATGGTTTCCACCTGGCTGTCTCACACAGTTTCTGAAAAAATTTTCATGGAGTAAAGTGGCAGTTGCTCAGCCATTTCCCTGACAATGAAAATCCGACGAGGCAGGTGGACCAGTGCTCACTCAAAGCCTGCCCACAGGCGAATGATGCAACCGACAGGCGTGAAAAAACTCACGCAAGCGTACGAAGGTTCAAGCTTGGCTGATGCAATCACACGTGATTCAAATTCATCTAGTTTTTAAAAAAATAAAAAGGTCCGTTACTTTTCGGACAGACCTCGTAAGCCATTAACGAAGCTACGGCTCACCTGTATTACGTTCACAAACACAAAACAAATGCACAAAAAATAAATAAATAAAAATACTGACTTTTGAGCTGCTTACATACCGCTACTGCTTTGCATACTGCTTCGACCTGTGAACCGGAAGTGTTAGATAGCTCTCTGTGTTCATAAACAGGAACTAACGTATGAATTTAAGGATTACAAACATTTTTGACTGTTAAATTTACTCACTTTTACCACCAGCAAAAAAAATGTCAGTGGACTGAAAGTTGGCGGAACTAAATTTAGCGGAAGCTAATTGGGCCACTGATGGTTTTCAGTTAGCTGAAAAGTAAGTTGGTTCCACTCCTCTAGCCAATGCAAAGGAGTCGGTATTGGGTTATTTGGTCATGTGACTTTTAGTCAGGATTCTGACATTTTGCTGATTGGCTGAGACACGCTGCTCTCTTGCTTGCCTCTACTGGTGGTTGGCTCTCACTGCGGTATTGTATCACTTCCTGTTCCGGAGCACAGCGGTGTTTTTCTGTATCTGTTAGCTGTTTAATCTGCGCAGTTAGATTGATCTAGTTATCTAGATTACGATTTGTTTCCCAGTGTAATCTTTACGTGCCTTAACTAAAGCACTCCTTCTGCTGAATCACCTCTAAATTATTTACACATTATTCACTTTGCGTGTTTTTAGGAATCCGCTAGCTTAGCGTAGCTACTAGCTCTTAGCCGATTTAGCATGGCGGCTTCTCCTGTCTCTCCCGCACTTTTCTGCTCTGGGTGTGAAATGTTTAGTTATTCCTCGGCCTCCTTTAGCAGTATGGTACTTGTAATAAGTGTAGCTTATTCGTAGCTTTGGAGGCCAGGCTGGGCGAATTGGAGACTCGGCTCCGCACCGTGGAAAATTCTACAGCTAGCAAGGCCCCTGTAGTCGGTGCGACCAAGGTAGCTTAGCCGCCGTTAGTTCCCCCCTGGCAGATCCCGAGCAGCCGGGAAAGCAGGCCGACTGGGTGACTGTGAGGAGGAAGCGTAGCCCTAAACAGAAGCCCCGTGTACACCGCCAACCGTTCACATCTCTAACCGTTTTTCCCACTCGACGGACACACCCGCCGAGGATCAAACTCTGGTTATTGGCGACTCTGTTTTGAGAAATGTGAAGTTAGCGACACCAGCAACCATAGTCCAATTGTCTTCCGGGGCCAGAGCAGGCGACATTGAAGGAAATTTGAACTGCTGGCTAAGGCTAAGCGTAAATTTGGTAAGATTGTAATTCACGTCGGCAGTAATGACACCCGGTTACGCCAATCGGAGGTCACTAAAATTAACATTGAATCGGTGTGTACTTTGCAAAAACAATGTCGGAACTCTGTAGTTTTCTCTGGGCCCCTCCCCAATCGGACCGGGAGTGACATGTTTAGCCGCATGTTCTCCTTGAATTGCTGGCTGTCTGAGTGGTGTCCAAAAAATGAGGTGGGCTTCATAGATAATTGGCAAAGCTTCTGGGGAAAACCTGGTCTTGTTAGGAGAGACGGCATCCATCCCACTTTGGATGGAGCAGCTCTCATTTCTAGAAAATCTGGCCAATTTTCTTAAATCCTCCAAACCGTGACTATCCAGGGTTGGGACCAGGAAGGCAGAGTTGTAGTCTTACACACCTCTCTGCAGCTTCTCTCCCCCTGCCATCCCCTCATTACCCCCATCCCCGTAGAGACGGTGCCTGCTCCAGACTACCAATAACCAGCAAAAAATGTATTTAAGCATAAAAATTCAAAAGGAAAAAAATAATATGGCACCTTCAACTGCACCACAGACTAAAACAGTTAAATGTGGTCTATTAACATTAGGTCTCTCTCTTCTAAGTCCCTGTTGGTAAATGATATAATAATTGATCAACATATTGATTTATTCTGCCTAACAGAAACCTGGTTACAGCAGGATGAATATGTTAGTTTAAATGAGTCAACACCCCGAGTCACACTAACTGTCAGAATGCTCGTAGCACGGGCCGGGGTGGAGGATTAGCAGCAATCTTCCATTCCAGCTTATTAATTAATCAAAAACCCAGACAGAGCTTTAATTCATTTGAAAGCTTGTCTCTTAGTCTTGTCCATCCAAATTGGAAAGTCCAAAAACCAGTTTATTTGTTATTATCTATCGTCCACCTGGTCGTTACTGTGAGTTTCTCTGTGAATTTTCAGACCTTTGTCTGACTTAGTGCTTAGCTCAGATAAGATAATTAGTGGGCGATTTTAACATCCACACAGATGCTGAGGAATGACAGCCTCAACACTGGCATTTAATCTATTATTAGACTCTATTGGCTTTGCTCAAAAAGTAAATGAGTCCACCCACCACTTTAATCATATCTTAGATCTTGTTCTGACTTATGGTATGGAAATAGAAGACTTAACAGTTATCCCTGAAAACTCCCTTCTGTCTGATCATTTCTTAATAACATTTACATTTACTCTGATGGACTACCCAGCAGTGGGGAATAAGTTTCATTACACTAGAAGTCTTTCAGAAAGCGCTGTAACTAGGTTTAAGGATATGATTCCCTTCTTTATGTTCTCTAATGCCATATACCAACAGTGCAGAGTAGCTACCTAAACTCTGTAAGGGAGATAGAGTATCTCGTCAATAGTTTTTACATCCTCATTGAAGCAACTTTGGATGCTGTAGCTCCTCTGAAAAAGAGAGCTTTAAATCATGAAGTGTCCTGACTCCGTGGTATAACTCACAAAACTCGTAGCTTAAAGCAGATAACCCGTAAGTTGGAGAGGAAATGGCGTCTCACTAATTTAGAAGATCTTCACTTAGCCTGGAAAAAGAGTCTGTTGCTCTATAAAAAAGCCCTCCGTAAAGCTAGGACATCTTTCTACTCATCACTAATTGAAGAAAATAAGAACAACCCCAGGTTTCTTTTCAGCACTGTAGCCAGGCTGACAAAGAGTCAGAGCTCTATTGAGCTGAGTATTCCATTAACTTTAACTAGTAATGACTTCATGACTTTCCTTTGCTAACAAATTTTACTATTAGAGAAAAAATTACTCATAACCATCCCAAAGACGTATCGTTATCTTTGGCTGCTTTCAGTGATGCCGGTATTTGGTTAGACTCTTTCTCTCCGATTGTTCTGTCTGAGTTATTCTCATTAGTTACTTCATCCAAACCATCAACATGTTTATTAGACCCCATTCCTACCAGGCTGCTCAAGGAAGCCCTACCATTATTTAATGCTTCGATCTTAAATATGATCAATCTATCTTTGTTAGTTGGCTATGTACCACAGGCTTTTAAGGTGCAGTAATTAAACCATTACTTAAAAAGCCATCACTTGACCCAGCTATCTAGCTAATTATAGGCCAATCTCCAACCTTCCTTTTCTCTCAAAAATTCTTGAAAGGGTAGTGTAAAACAGCTAACTGATCATCTGCAGAGGAATGGTCTATTTGAAGAGTTTCAGTCAGGTTTAGAATTCATCATAGTACAGAAAACAGCATTAGTGAAGGTTACAAATGATCTTCTTATGGCCTCGGACAGTGGACTCATCTCTGTGCTTGTTCTGTTAGACCTCAGTGCTGCTTTTGATACTGTTGACCATAAAAGTTTATTACAGAGATTAGAGCATGCCATAGGTATTAAAGGTACTGCCCGCTGCGGTGGTTGAATCATATTTGTCTAATAGATTACAATTTGTTCATGTAAATGGGGAATCTTCTTCACAGACTAAAGTTAATTATGGAGTTCCACAAGGTTCTGTGCTAGGACCAATTTTATTTACTTTATACATGCTTCCCTTAGGCAGTATTATTAGACGGTATTGCTTAAATTTTCATTGTTACGCAGATGATACCCAGCTTTATCTATCCATAAAGCCAGAGGACACACACCAATTAGCTAAACTGCAGGATTGTCTTACAGACATAAAGACCTGGATGACCTCTAATTTCCTGCTTTTAAACTCAGATAAAACTGAAGTTATTGTACTTGGCCCCACAAATCTAGAAACATGGTGTCTAACCAGATCCTTACTCTGGATGGCATTACCTGACCTCTAGTAATACTGTGAGAAATCTTGGAGTCATTTTTGATCAGGATATGTCATTCAAAGCGCATATTAAACAAATATGTAGGACTGCTTTTTTGCATTTACGCAATATCTCTAAAATCAGAAAGGTCTTGTCTCAGAGTCATGCTGAAAAACTAATTCATGCATTTATTTCCTCTAGGCTGGACTATTGTAATTCATTATTATCAGGTTGTCCTAAAAGTTCCCTAAAAAGCCTTCAGTTAATTCAAAATGCTGCAGCTAGAGTACTGACGGGGACTAGAAGGAGAGAGCATATCTCACCCATATTGGCATCTCTTCATTGGCTTCCTGTTAATTCTAGAATAGAATTTAAATTCTTCTTCTACTTATAAGGTTTTGAATAATCAGGTCCCATCTTATCTTAGGGACCTCGTAGTACCATATCACCCCAATAGAGCGCTTCGCTCTCAGACTGCAGGCTTACTTGTAGTTCCTAGGGTTTGTAAGAGTAGAAGGGAGGCAGATGCCTTCAGCTTTCAGGCTCCTCTCCTGTGGAACCAGCTCCCAATTCAGATCAGGGAGACAGACACCCTCTCTACTTTTAAGATTAGGCTTAAAACTTTCCTTTTTGCTAAAGCTTATAGTTAGGGCGGATCAGGTGACCCTAACCATCCCTTAGTTTATGCTGCTATAGACGTAGACTGCTGGGGGTCCCATGATGCACTGTTTCTTTCTCTTTTTGCTCTTATGCACCACTCTGCATTTAATCATAGTGATCGATCTCTGCTCCCCTGCCACAGCATGTCTTTTTCTTGGTTCTCTCCCTCAGCCCCAACCAGTCCCAGCAGAAGACTGCCCTCCCTGAGCCTGTTCTGCTGGAGGGTTTCTTCCTGTTAAAACGAGTTTTTCCTTCCCACTGTAGCCAAGGGCTTGCTCACAGGGGGTCGTTTTGACCGTTGGGGTTTTACATAAGTTTATTGTATGGCCTTGCCGTACAATATAAGAGCCTTGGGCAACTGTTTGTTGTGATTGGCGCATATAAAAAAATTGATTGATTGATTGATTGGCTGCAGCCTTTACAACATAGCACTGGTACCAGTGGAACCAACTTATATTTTTGGCGGTTACGCCACAGCCAATCACAGAGCATGGCGTGATAGCCAATAGCAGCCAACGTATCAGATGGCCCAATCACAGCCATGTTGTCAAAAACACGCTACCAGTCTCTTTGTATAAGAGACTGTGGTGCAGTGCTGCTGAAAAGCTAATCTGCTAATGAAAACGTTACCTTAGCTAATTAGGGATTAGCGGAACTATGCCCACCACTAAAAAAACCCTATACTTGCTTGACAGCCCGGCTAGCTGACCACATTGCGTGGCTACATTTTCATTTCAGATCTCGGGCCGGTTCCAAGCAGATTCTGCAGCCTGTTTGTTGTTCTGCTGCAGGCGGTAATGACCTCTGAACCTGGCAGGCCTGTGAGCTACTGCACGGCCCGACTGGAGATCGGCTAACTGATTTAGTTCAAGGGAGGTCAGGGCTTTGCTGCTGGGCCTCCACTGTGTGTTAATGTCTGTGGTTTACACAGGCATAGTGCAAACAAGGAGGCGCTGTGTGTGTTTTGCCTCTCAATAGAGAGAAAGGTTGAGAAATGACGCTGCAGTGAATGGATGGATAACCCAGCAGTCATGGGATCGATTCCGACCTTTTCGTTCAGCTTCAAAGAGGGAGCAATAGCTGGTCAGGAGTGGTGTACGTATATTGTTATTAAAAACGATTTTTAGGGGGTTCTTTTTCACTCTGATTGCCTCGTCTGTAATCCTAATGGCTTTGGTACATTTTGCTCCTTTTGGCAGTGAGGATTGTGTTTGCTTTGGCTCTAGAAATACATAATAAAAGCTGTTTAGCAAAATGCTGCTGGATTACTGTCGCGTTTAACATAACGAAAAGACTTGTAGTTGGAACAAACGACAACTTTATTACAGCTCCTCTTAGCTATAATAATGCAGGTCCACCTGCTCTCTCTCTCTCTTTCTCTCTCTCTCTCTCTCTCTCTCTCTCTCTCTCTCTCTCTCTCTCTCTCTCTCTCTCTCTCTCTCTCTCTTTCTCTCTCCCTCTTTCTCTCTCTCTCTCATTCTCGGTCTGCTTTCTGACAACCCGACTCTGCACCAGGGGCAGATCCAGACTTTTTAAACATGGGCTCTAGCCTGGCCCCCTTCCTGGTGCACCACAATTACAGATTATTGACCTGCATTATGATTGATAATATCTATGTTGCTTCCCGTCCCCCACAACCATAAAGTACAGATTGTTCATCCCTGCACTGAAAGGTACTGTACATCTGAACTCCAATCACCTGTTTTTGCACTGTCCCATTCTATTCCATTTTGTTTATTTAACAGTGAATATAGTTTTGTCTATAAGTGTTTTTCTTTTCTTTTTCTTACTGTTTATGCATCGATAACACCAGATCAAATTCCTTGTATGTGCGAACGTACTTGGCAATAAATTAAATTCTGATGACATGTGAATTAATAACACATGTGAGCAGTCAGCATCTACAGAATTTATGTATCTCTCAAACTTACTAAAGTACTAAAATGCTAAAATTCTAACAATGCCATGATAGTAGGTGTTGCAATACGGGACGCTGTTTGTAACCTAATATACATTCAATGTAAAATGTAAAATGCAGTGAGTGAATGTCTGTAACTCAAAAACATTAAATGCTATCATCTTGCAACTCACCAGGTTAAAAGATAATGTGTTCAAGATAAACATATTCCATAATGGTTCAATTTTATTCATCAGATCAATCCAAAGGCAACTTTGTTATGCTTACATAATATGCCATAGATCTGTCTGCCACCTAGTGAACACTACCACCTTTTGGATAATTTGTGGATGCTGAAAATTAGGAGCAGGTGTAATCTGCATTGTGTCTTGTATACTGCTGTCACATTAGCTACAAATGAGGGCAACAAGCAGTTGGGTTTGTCACTTGATGGGTGTTGCTGGAGCATACATGCTAATATTTCCTTAAGACATCTTGTAAATTACTTCTGAGGTGTTATCTGGTTATAAAAACAGCATTTTGAACTCAAAAGGTTATGCTTTTGCCCCTGTTTGTTTGTTTGCGAGCA
Organism: Thalassophryne amazonica; assembly: GCF_902500255.1. Lineage (NCBI taxonomy): Eukaryota > Metazoa > Chordata > Actinopteri > Batrachoidiformes > Batrachoididae > Thalassophryne > Thalassophryne amazonica. The sequence continues at coordinate 49,906,264 of NC_047121.1, forward strand.
GCCTAGAATCCACAATTTTTCATATATTGTTATCAATTTTTTTTTTTACAGAGGATTCATATCCTGATATATCCATTCATATCCAGGTGTGCCTTAGACTGCCCACAATAAAAGGCCACTCTGAAAGGTGCAGTTTTGTTTTATTGGGGGGGGGATACCAGTCAGTATCTGGTGTGACCACCATTTGCCTCATGCAGTGCAACACATCTCCTTCGCATCATCCGTGAAGAGAACACCTCTCCAACGTGCCAAACGGCAGCGAATGTGAGCATTTGCCCACTCAAATCGGAGTCAGGTCGAGACCCCGATGAGGACGACGAGCATGCAGATGAGCTTCCCTGAGACCGTTTCTGACAGTTTGTGCAGAAATTCTTTGGTTATGCAAACCGATTGTTTCAGCAGCTGTCCGAGTGGCTGGTCTCAGATGATCTTGAAGGTGAACATGCTGGATGTGGAGGTCCTGGGCTGGTGTGGTTACACGTGGTCTGCGGTTGTGAGGCTGGTTGGATGTACTGCCAGATTCTCTGAAATGCCTTTGGAGACGGCTTATCGTAGAGAAATGAACATTCAATACACGAGCAACAGCTCTGGTTGACATTCCTGCTGTCAGCATGCCAATTGCACGCTCCTTCAAATCTTGCGACATCTGTGGCATTGTGCTGTGTGATAAAACTGCACCTTTCAGAGTGGCCTTTTATTGTGGGCAGTCTAAGGCACACCTCTGCACTAATCATGGTGTCTAATCAGCATCTTGATATGGCACACCTGTGAGGTGGGATGGATTATCTCAACAAAGGAGAAGTGCTCACTATCACAGATTTAGACTGGTTTGTGAACAATATTTGAGAGAAATGGTGATATTGTATATGTGGAAAAAGTTTTAGATCTTTGAGTTCATCTCATACAAAATGGGAGCAAAACCAAAAGTGTTGTGTTTGTATTTTTGTTGAGTGTATATACTTATTATTATATATAGTATTTATTATATACTATATATTATTATACAGTTGCCTCAAGGCACTTCACATAAGTAAGGTCTAACCTTACCAACCCCCAGAGCAGCAGTGGTAAGGAAAAACTTCCTCTAAGGAAGAAACCTCAAGCAGACCAGACTCAAAGGGGTGACCCTCTGCTTGGGCCATGCTACAAGTTTCAAAGCGTTTTCCACCATTTTGCTTTATTTTGTGAACAGCCAATTGATGTCACGCTGCTTTTTTTTTTTTTACCCTGATTGACAGTTGCAGTGTCACATTGCTCAGTATTTGCATAAAACAGATTTCTAGTTTATTCTGATCCTACCTAGCTGATGGCAAACCAACCGTTGTCTCTTGCCACTGCAAAACACTCTCATTATAAAATGAATGGCAAATCTTCTGCTGTCGCTTGCTGTCGCTTGTAGCTCATGTGCCCACTAGCTCGAATGTGCAATCAATAGCATGGAAGGCGGACAGGCTGTCTGTCGCTAGAACATCTATTGAGCTTTACCATATGTTCTGAACCAGTTACTT